>NW_007579186.1:8139-13824 GCF_000690725.1 Stegastes partitus
ATAGTGGCGTTTACATGCAGATGAGAGGCTCAAACAAAACAAAACATCTACATAAAACGCCATCAAGAAAGTGCAGAAAAATAATGTGCACCCATGTTTACAAGATCCAATACCTGTGAGCTTACGTCTCTAGAGCTGTGGGTGTTGACATGGTGGCAGCTACAAATGTTTGGTCCGACTAAAAGGGTTCGCATTTCAGTGTTGGACGTCTGTAAGTCAACAAGACTGTCATAGAAGGCGCCTTTTCTCTGTATCTTTGTGTTTGTTGCTATCTGTGATCATCTGCATGAATACTGAACCCAATGTCACTTATTTAACTTTTGCTGGTCATGTGGAGATAGACAAATACAGATATCTGTACTTTGCGATCATGTTCACGGCATACGTTCTGATATTCTGCAGCAACAGCACCATTGTGTGTCTCATCATGATTCACAAAAGCCTCCACGAGCCGATGTACGTTTTCATCGCCGCTCTGCTGCTGAACTCCGTGTTTTTCAGCACCGTGATTTACCCCAAACTTCTGATGGACTTCCTGTCCGAAAAGCAGATCATCTCGTATCAAGCGTGTCTCTTTCAGGTGTTTTTCTTTTACTCGTTAAGCTGCTCCGAATTCATGCTGCTGGCAGTCACGGCCTTCGACAGATACGTGTCCATATGTAAACCTCTGCATTATACAACTATCATGAGAAGAACCACCGTCAGTTCGTTCCTGCTTTTGGCCTGGCTCGCGCCTGCTTGTCACGTTGCGGTGCCGGTCATGACGAACATCAATCAAAAACTCTGCGGCTTTACTTTGAAAGGTATTTTTTGCAACAACTCACTCCAACGTCTTCCCTGCGCAAATTCAAAGGTGCTTTTTATCTACGGTGCCGCCGGTGTGTTTACCGTCACACTCCTTCCGATGCTTTTTGTACTCTTTACATACACAAAGATCTTCATGATAACTTACCGGAGCTGTGGGGAAGTCAGGAAAAAGGCGGCGCAGACCTGCTTACCTCACCTGTTTGTTTTGATCAACTACACCTGTTTGCTTCTTTACGACCTGATTATAGTGAGAATAGAATCTGATCGTCCAAAAACCGCCCGTTTTGTGATGACGCTGCAGATAGTCATATATAATCCCCTGTTTAACCCGATTATCTACGGACTGAAAATGAAGGAAATTTCTAAACACCTCAAAACGCTGTTCTGTCACGTCAGAGCGAACTGATTCGTCTGCAGTCGCTTGCGTTGCCGTGATAACGAGGAGACGTGTTTCATGACTGAAATGTACTGAAGAGAATATAGTTGATGAATTTGCTGCTTTTCATTCTGTTTATTTAATCACATTCGTCCTCACATTGTGCACATCGTCATTTAAAAACTTGAAGAGAATCAGCCATGTGTGTGTCAAATATCACTTTTGTAGTAAATCTGTTATCTGCTTGATCTTGCATGTTGTGTATTCATCTTTTTCATGTAATGTATTAACCTCTGTTTAAATTATATACGTATATATTATTATAAACTGCTAATTTTGCTCATCTATCAGCATTTTACAGCAGCGGAGAGACCGTTAAATACGACCTAATGTAGTTTAAATGTTCTTATGAATCTAGGATGTCGATTCATTTAACATCATTAAGTTTGTGATTTTTTTTTTTTTTTTAAATCTATGAATGTTGTTGAGCCACATTTTGTAAAGTAGAAATATCGGAAGATTATATTCACAGATTCAACACATTATCAGCTGCTAATTATCAAACTTATGACTACTGTGTGGTTGCAAATATCTCTCTGTGAGTGAAAATACGTCTTTTCTGTCCGATTCTGTTTCCAGATGTTGTCGAGTACGTTTTAAATAAATCATTTATTGGCTTTGTGTTGTAAGAACCAACATTTGAAAAAACTTCTGTGAATCTGTCTGAAAACACACGTTTACAATAAAGAAGTAATGATGGTTGCAGTGTGTCCTTTTTACTACAGAACTAAGCTTTGACTGTTGTTTTGTACATTTGAATGTTTTGTAAAGCAACTTGTAACTCCAGTTTTGAAATGTGCCATACAAATAAAATGTATTATTATTATTCCCCGGAAGGCCCCTTTATTTTAAAAACATGTGACCCACCTCGAACCAGAAGCTCCTTTATCTGCCTACGTTTTATTTAATAGCATTTAGCTATTAGATTTAAAAAAAAACATATTCTTGGGCCAAAGCTGCCACCGAGGACGGGAAGGTCACGTCTCCGGCTGACATTTTGCAGCAGATAGATGTTATATTTAGGGTTGATTTTTGGTATTAATTAGACTCATCATGTACACATCCAGTTGCTTTAGAAAGCCTTGAGACTCCTACACTTTTTGCATTTTATGAAAAAGTCCGACTGAGTGAGGATTGTGCCACTTCAGCCGATTAGAGAAAAACTAGAAGAGAATAAACCTGCACAAAGTCTGGGGGAACAAAGAGAGACGTGATGACGAGCCTCTTAATAAGACTTGAGCTTTTCAGAAAACAGAATTCGTGAAATTTCGGAGCATCTCTATGTGGAATAAATGAAACAAGAACACAAAAGCAAGCAGAAGGTCGTTTTTCCTCCACCTGGCAGGAAGTGAGGTCACACCTGTGAGCAGCGTGGAGGACAACACAGAGAGATGAATGTCAAAAAAGGACATTACGAGATTCTATTTTCTGCTCAAGTTGGTTTAAAATAGTTGGTTTAAATAGTTATATATTCAAGCAAACGGAGTAGTTTTGGAGTAGTTTTCAGGATATAAGCTGATCCCAGGAGCAGGACTGGATACGTGTTGTTTCCCCTCTATGTCTGCACCTTTTGTTGGAACCTGGTTAGGACAAGTTGTTTAGTTTTAGTTTTCCTCTGTTTTCACTCATGCATGATTGCTCACTCTCGTCTTTCCCCTTCAGCTCTTCACCAGCACTCCCATACGTCTCAGAAACTCATACACGCCTCTCAAAACTGAACTCAAATGAACTGAAGTCATCCTTTCTTGAACCGACATTATTTGGAAGTTGTTCTTCCGTAGCAGCGAGCTTCTAGTTTTCTTTTATCTGGATACTGAGATAGAATTAGTTTCTGATTTTCAGCTGGAGCTCCGTCTCTGAGATATTGTTGATTCTGATTTGGGTCGCATATTGATTAAAATAATGAAACTGAGCTGATGGCTGCGGTTCTCTGTCATCTTGTGTGGTTTCATAGTGATGGGATTAAGAAGTCTGGGCTTCACCCTAATCAGTTCTGGATATAGTTTTTAGAACAGACTTTACTTTCAGGTGCCCAACTCAGTTGCTGCATCTTAATTTTGACAGTGTGTTTTTTTCTGTGTCTTCATAGATCACGCAGGGCTCATTCATGCTTTTTGCTTTTGCGAGGGGGTATTTGTGGCTTAAATGTCATCATTTAACCATGAACACAATGTCTGCAGTCGTCTTGGTGCGGCCTAAATGACTGCAGTTCACTACAGCACCACAAGGTGCCAACAAAACAGACAAGACTTTAAACAAACGCTTGCATGAGGACATTCTCAGTCGTCCACACCGTTTATAATTCACATTTAACAGAGTTGCACATGACGTAGTGGCTGCTGGACTTTAGAGGTGTTCTGATTTGGACATGAAGTCATAAATTCTCCATCCACTGTGCTTCACACACCTCACCGGTGATCAGAGGTTTTACACTGTAAAAAGTCGTAGGGATATAATCAAATGTATTCCTATCTGTCCGTTAAAGAAAAGGCAAAATTCACAACAGTCACTCAAATAACAAGAGACCGAAAAAAGTAGTAATAAATAAAAAATTGCTAAATAATAATTTAGTGAAATAAGACATTGCTTTTGAATTGTGCTTGAAAAGAATAATTTAAAAAAACAAAACTGTCCCAGACAAATGAGAGCCCTTTGCTGATGAGCAGTGAAATCCAAACACCTGTCAACAGGTGCACAAATCTGACTGAGAGTTACAGGAAACACCTGATGATGGCAGTGATTGGCTCAGAGGGTTGTTCAACTAAATATTAGTTTATGGGTTCCATCATGCTGGTTTGTGTTTTTGCTGTTGTTGTTTTTTTACATTTCTGTTGAACCACAATTCAAAAGCAACGTCATGATTTTCATTAATTTTTAAAAATGATTTATTATTACTTTTGTCAATTTCAACTCATTACAGCTGTTTGTTTCCTTCTTTAATGGGATGAATGTAAATGTATTCAAATGTACGAATACATTTCAGGACGACTGTAGAACTATTGTGAACCTGTTTTACCAGTTTTCTTGCGTTTTACTTCCCTTTCCCTTCTGTCAGTGATGAAATAGTGAGAATGTCAGAGTTGTTCACGTAGAGCTGTAAATCTTAGGAGGTCAAACAGGTCATAAAGTTGGCAAAAGCACGTCCTAAAAGTGAAGTGAAGAGCTGCTGTGGTTTGTGTGTGAGCCTCAAAGGAATGAATTAGCACTTTATTTACCAAATCGGCCTCCTGAGGCACTTTTATGATTCGTAATCCGGAGCAATAAAACTCCGAGCTGATGTAAGGATGCTGTAATGAGTGCCATGAGTGTCCTCTCCTGCCACCTCCCAAGTGGGAAACCTGCACTGTGGTAAACAACAGTCCAGGCCTCGGGGGAGGGGGGCGGTCCGACTACAGCCAGCAGCTAATTATGACCCCACAGTGAGCCGGACTCGTGGGATGTTCTCCAGTTTACCTCTTCAAACCGATCCAACGTGTTGTGTTGTTACAAACACTCTCGATGCCGGAGAAACTTTTACTTTAATTGCTTGTCACGAATTTGAGCGAAGTAGCGGTCAACAGGTCATTATCTCTTTGGTCCTTGGAGAACAATTAGAGCCCAGGTCGGTGCTGACTACCACAAACAGGACATTAAGGCCCTGCAACAGCAATAATAATATCAATAACAGCAACAATAATGACTGATAGAAAAGTAATGGTAATAAACTGCACAGTTAAATGAGTCACGTTAAAGTTTCAGGCTCAGTGCAGAAATAATTTTGTATTTGGGGACGAGGAAGAAACATCTTCTACCAACAGGAGACATTTGTGTGTTGATTATATGAACGGTTTGTATCCTGCTTGGTTTGGGAGAAAAAGTAAACAACACCGTTAGTGGCTGGAGTTTCAACAAAGTGCTTTAAATGATTGTGGCCAAGTCACTAAGTCGTCCCGTCCCCGCTTCATCTTTCTTTGTTTCTCAAGAACCGCCAAAGTCCTTCATACTAGACACTGTACTTTATTAGGTACCCAGCAACACATCCACCAAGGCTGAAGTGGATCAGATGTGTGGCTGTTAAGAAAAACAAAGAACAGACGCAAAACACAAACAGAGATTTGTTGATTTATTAGTGAGATAGAGTCAGTTTGCATGGGTTAGTTTACAGATAACACTGAACCCATGAAAGTAAATCCTGCTGCCTGGGAACATTTATTTATCATTAATGCCACATTTACAGCCGTCAACATGAAATCGTTATGTCTGGGTCCATCCATAAATATGTAAATGGGCAAAGAACAGATGAATGAAAAATACTTTATTTATCCCAGAAGGGAAATTCTGTCTGACCCGTCATGGTCTCAGCTCACGAGTGCTTCCAGTGGTTTATGTTAAATATTTTGATTTCATTTTGCTTTGTTGTTACCTATTTTATAAAGTGACCTTGAGCATCTTGAAAAGCGCTA
>NW_007579186.1:14245-38265 GCF_000690725.1 Stegastes partitus
TTTTGTTAATTCAGATAAAACAATGTGGGTGTAAACTGTAAACTGGTCAGGTTTGGATTTTGGGAGCGGTGCGGGTTTCCTCTGTTTCCTTATTTCTGTTTCAGCGTCTCTTTCTGAAGGATCAGCGTTAATCTGTGAGGAGGTGACCCAGTGACCATTACCCTGCTGTCACCCCCAACGCACACATGCATGAGCACACAGCTGATAATGGCCGGCCTCTTGAAGACCCAGATGTTGCAGCGGGATTTAATGCGTCACCACGACTATTATTGTGTGTTGCCATCTTATCACTGCGTCGCCTGCTGCTGCTGCTGCTGCTAAACAGAAATGCTCCGTGTTTGCTTTTCTGTCCTTGTGGGGACCTGCTTGAGCCTTTATGAGGACGTCCTTGAATTGTGGGGACATTCTGGCTCTAGCTCCCGTTGGGACTTGCTCTATGAGACAAGATTATGGTTGGACTGAAGGGGTCCAGGATGCATTATGTCACTGAGGGTCCTCGCAAACATAGAAGCACAAATGTGTGTGTGTGGCTAAAAGCAGCGAAGGGTTAAGAAGCTTTGTGATCTGTTGATGTACTTAAAGTGAGCGAGAGAGCGAGAAAATGACGGAACGAGGAAGCAAAACAACGCATTAGCAAGGAGGTCGAGCAAACGTGGCGGCAGGAGCTGAGTTGTGGCCGGAGGGCGAGCTGGGGAACGACGAAGATTTTTAAAAAATCCCAAAGAAAGCAAAGAGAAGGAGAGGAGTGGGGGCAGGACAGCGAGGGAGAGCGAGGTTGGCGGTTGGTGGATTAAGTCGGGTTAGTAGGATTAGTGTCAGTTTTAGTTTGGTAGTAAACTCACATCCATGTCAGTCAGCACTGGCTGCTGCTGCTGACACGCTCACATTGCTGATTCACTGCAGCACAGAGACCAGGAGCATCACGAAGCTGGACCACAGGAGGAGGAGGTCAGTCGGTCTTGTTTAACACTCATATAGTTTGACTACATGTGAGCAGTTGTGTGTTTTTTATGCATAGGTCAGGAAAAGATCACTCATAGTTCTGACTTCATGGCCTTCCTCGTGGCTCTGTGGGGCTGCACAGTTGTCCTCTGAGCTACAAGTGAACATGCTCACTATTCATTTTCTATCTTTTATTTTTGTCTTTCTTTTTATGATTTATAGCATTCTGACTGTGTCACACTGAACAAACACCATTTCTGAGTTTGCTCTACTTCTAGCCATAGTTGAGCTGTTTCCATGGAGATGCAGGAATTTATGCTGCAGTGGGATAAAAAAAAGCCCAGAAACATCAGCTTGTGATGCATTTCATCTGCAGCTACGTTCCTTTCCTTTTACCAGCTACGATTATTAAGAATGTCAGGCTTATTCGTGTGGAGCTGCAAACCTTGGGAGGTCAAAAAGGTCAGAAAGTTAGAAGAAAGCACGTCCTAAAGGTGATGTGAAGAGCTGCTTTGAACTAAACGCTAACATGCTCGCTATGCTTTTTCAGTTTGTTCACTATTAGGAACAGCTAAACTGCCAAGGACATTAAAAGGAGGCGTTATCATGGTGCTTTATCAGGACCTTTTAGTGTCACGTTTCACCACTCTGATGATACAGTGCAGTGGTTTGGCTTGCATCAGCATTGGGTTTGTAAGATTTGACAAGATGAATCTAATACAGACTTCATCCTTCTGCTGCAGTGCAAACACTGGCTGCAGAACATTGTAAACTAAACCAACTCTTTTGGAAACTTTCTTTTCTTTCTATTATGAAACCCAAACATGTTTCTGAAAATGTTTGTGGCTAGAAACAAGCTAACTAGCTACAGAATCCAGTCTCATTTTAGACCAACAACGGTTGGTTTAAAAGTTATTTTTAAAAAAAGTTTCCAAAGACGGTGATTAACACTCGATGCTTCTAGTTTGCTTCCCCAACTTTGTGCAAATGACCCCATCTGTTAAAACGCAACACGATGCTCCCAGAATGCACTGCACAACTGCTTACATAGACAACAGGAAGCGGTGAAGTGATGGACACCATAAGAATCCTTTACCATCACTTTTCGATGCACACTAGTCAAACAGAGCCATAAAAATGTAGGAACATCCCGTACCAACACCAGGAGTCCACAGTCGAATGTTCTCCGCTGGTGTTGTCACTAGAGCCCCAGTGATACGACACTGATGCCAAATGTAGAACGTAAAAATGTCCGATACCGATTTTCTTTATATATTTAGGCCTGTGACTAAGAATCAGTTTCATTTTCAGTCGCTCTGTTGGTTATCTTTTAAATGAATCGATAGTTGTCTGGCCTACAAAATGTAAGAAAATGCCAAAAAAAATGTTGATCGACCAAGATCACGACCAAAAGATAAAGTTTGCTGTCATGGAGGTGGAAAGAAACCAGAGAACAGCCTCCTTTCAGGAAGCTGAAATCAGAGAATATTGTCTGTTTTAACTTTTAAAAACAACAACAACATGCAAACCAGTAAATCAAACTTGATCGCCAACGATATATATAACAGTTTTATTGGAAACCTTCCAGCAGCGTATTTCACAAACCACTACATGTGCTCCAGATGATGCTTTGAGTGTTGCTGTTTTAAAAATTACCCCAAGAATCATTTTCTGTGTTATTTTCCGCAACAAACAAAAGCCAACAAAAGCAGGATGGTCTGCACTCTTTTGGTGAAATGCATCCCAGTGTGAAAAGACAGTTCGTAGCAGACGAAACTACAGGACAAGAGATTTTATTCAGAACTTTTACAACAAAGCGTAAAAGACAAACGCTGTTCAAACATGCCGGCGTTGTAGAAAATCATCGCCCGGTAGGGTGAATAAAAAGTATAATTACACAGTTGTTTGTTTTGTTTTTTTTAAATCTAAATTGGCTTATGTTGTACACAATTGTCAAAAATCATATAAAGTTTATTTAAATGCCATGTTTTAAAATGACTAAAGTGGACCAAAGTGCCGTAGAGAGAACTTCAGGAGCAATTTTCTTATATTTTCTCAGTTTGTCAAAAATTGCTCACAGTGAACTCAGATGCATACTAGATGACTCAGCAGCAGGTTTTAGTCAGATTGGCTTAGATCCTGTGTTTCTGTGTTTAGAGGACAGGAGGGCATAGCTGAAGGTAAACTTGGAGAAAGACGGAGGACTAAACTACCAATTAATCACTCAACACCAGGGCTAACAAGTGATAGTGAGTTTCAGTATCTCTTAAAATCTCTTAAAATTCAATTAACCTCTACTTTATGTTTTCTTACGTTACAGCCTCTCACTTCAGCCTCAGCCTCTAAACTATCACAAGTAAAAGTATCACAAGACCATTAAAGCATCTCAGAGTTTGAATTTCTTCTTTAATTACATTACATCACCTCACACGGCACCACCTCTCTGGGACACTGTGTGACCCGATCGGTTAAACTTTATTGACTAATTGAGGTCAGGTCCTGGAAAGTGTAAGTGGAATCGGAAGCCGAGGCCAGATAAGAAGCTCAAGTACATTAACCCACATTTAGGAACCTGCTGCTGTAAGAGGAAGGACCGAAATAACACAAGCTGAACTTTCACTTTCTGTTTCTTGCATCTTTCCTTCTCTGTGAGTTAATCTATTAACAGACAATCAAATGGGAATCCTTTTTGATAATTGGTCATTTATATTTTAAAAAATAATTTAAAAATAAAAATATGCAAAAATGAACCAAAAAAATGTAGTTTTCAGTTTTGGAAACATAAAGAATTCCTACTTTTCTCTGTTTCATATCAGGTTAAGCCAAATATCTAACAGGCAGACAAACGAGACATTTGAAGACATTTCCTTCAAGAATCTTGGAGAAACAAAACTGCATATTTCTTCTTTCTTTCATTTCAGTTTAGCAACGACACTCACGCATAGATAACCTTAAAAAACACATGAACTGAGTGAATTCAGCCAACTGAGATGAAAGAGTTTTCCACAGACTGCTGCTGTATTTTTACAAGCAGCAGTTTGTTCCATAAAGTCACTGTTTACTGTGTTAAATCGATATCTGCATTTTTTTTTTTTTTTTGCCATTTTTACAGTGTGCTCCATTTTTTAGACGAGATGAGATGAACTTTATTGCCCCGAAGGACATTTGTCTTGGGCTAAAAAGTGCCGGATGCAGCTGCACGTATACAACAATGACATAATAAGCACAAAAACAACCGTTCATGACAACATCAGACAACAAAAAGTGCTTCAGAGGGTAAGAATTCGTGTAGCATATTAATAAAGGCCACTTTGAGGCGTTCGCAGTTTTGTTGTTTTTAAGCAACGCTCACTGAATGCTGGGGCGGCCGTGGCTCAGGTGGTAGAGCAGGTTGTCCACTGATGGCAAGGTTGGTGGTTCAATCCCCGGTCCTCCCCACATGCCGAAGTGTCCTTGGGCAAGACACTGAACCCCAAGTTGCTCCCAGTGGATTAGCACCTTGCATGGCAGCTCTGTCACCATTGACGTGTGAATGCAAAACACATTGTAAAGCGCCTTGGGTTCCGCTAAGGTAGAAAAAGGTATAAGTGCAGACCATTTACCATTTAATTATTGCACCAGCAGTGGAGGCAGATATTTAAATAATGACTCAGAAGTTTTATGCCAGCTGCTTCCAGTGTGGGCAAACTGAACTGGGACCAACATCACATCTGAGCGCTAAAGTCTGAGACAGCAGTTCGTTGGTGCCGCTCCATGCAGAATGTATACAGTTCAGATGAACTACTTCGTCATAATGTTAAGCTTTGACCGTTGTGCTCATGCATCTGTTGTCGTCTGCCGGTGCACTATAGGTGACCTACGCTTGTTTATACTCATGCAAAACACTGTAACGCAAAGGATTGTGGGTCTGAACGGACAGCAGAGCATGCAGGCCCTGTTATATCTGATGCACTCCAACTGACTTATTATGTACTGTAACGTTCTAAACTAAATAGTACAGTGCTGTGAGTGTTGGCTCACCTCACTCAGACCACACCTGCACCAGTTAGCCAACTAGTTCACCTGTATGCCAGCCTTTATTAATCCATTTTCCCTCTCACCTGTTACGTGGACTCGTAATATCCGGTCTGTTTTACATCTTTTGTAATATGTGAGCTGTTGATGCCTGCAGACCGACACAGTTAAGAAAAATCAAGACACAAGAAAAGGATATGAAGAGATAGCTGCGTTTTTGTAGATTTTCAGAAAACTTTTTTGTTGCTGTTTGCTTGAGATAAAATCAATCAAACTGAAGCTGAGTGGATTCGACCCAGTAGAAATTACAAAAATAGAGTTAAGTTTGACTGATGTTGTCTCAGATAGACGATGGGTTTTCTGAAGGTTTGTGAAGATGGAGTTATCTGTTCTTCCAAATGAACTCTTCACATAAAGACAATCAGTAAAATTACAGCCCAACGCTAACTTAGCAAATATTTTTCTTTGAAGAACTGCCTGGTTCAGGTTTAATCAGACTTATTTACTACACAGGAGCTCTGTAAGTAACGAAAGTCTGAGAAGTTGTCTGCAAAGTCTTGTTGAATTTCACTGTGTTGGTTGTAGTTTAAGATCGCCTCTTCTTATCTTTTAATCCTTCTGTTTCGTTTTGTTTCAGAGCTCGTTTCCTTCCTCTCCGGTGAGTCTGCTCGGTCGCCATGAGACAAGCGATGGAGGATGGTGAGAAACGAACACACGCACCAGATCTGACCTTCATTAGCCGCATCCGTGGCGTCGCGCTTTTACTTGAGTTTGGTTTTAATCCCAAACTCAGGTCTGAATCCTGACGGGGGGGGCTTAATTTGAATTTAATCTTATGTAAAGCCTAATTCTGGTCGTATTAGTGTGTCTCTCTGCAGGGTCGCGGCTTCTCCGTCATGTTAATCCCGTCTGGCCCAAACATGTCTGCTTTTCACCTTCAAGCCTCCAACATCTGCTGCGACATGACAGACAGCATCCAGTCTGCCGCGTCTTAGAATCTGTTGTTGTGCAATGCAGCATATATTTCACCACAGGGGGGCGCCAGTGGCCAAACACTTTCAATTATCATGTTTGATAAATATACATCTATAGTACGCGGGTGTAATCACAGAGGCTCTGTGCAAACATCCTTTTTAGAAACAGTAAGGCTTCCTGGCACCTTAAAGAAAAAAAGAAAATGATTTAGAAGTAAGATGAAAACTCTACCTCATAGGGCACTTTATTTACATCAGATTAATTCCTATAAAGTTTACTGAAACAAGATTAGCACATCTTCAGACATGTCAATTCTTGATGTATACATTAAAAAAAAAAAGAACAATCTAGAGCTGCAGATGCATTGATGGAAACAGACTTTTAGCGACTTGCTGTTTCCCATTCCCCATGAAACTGCTTTCTCCGTCAGACGGAAGGTTTTGTGGGGATACGTCCCACAACATGAGTTTATCTTTAAACCTTCAATCCTTGAGATGCAGAAGTGCTCATCGGTTTGCATCACCAAAGCCAGCAGGCATCATCCTCTCAGCACCACGAGCGTTTAAACCAAATGTTCTAGTAATTGTTGAGATATGAGACGACTGCTGTCACCCCGTAAAGCCAAAAAATGTACAATCTAAAGATTATTCAGCACGATGTTTGCAGGATTCTCAGGATAGAAATTCTAATTTATTGATTTAGATCCATTTTCAGACAGTATTTTGGTGATTTGAGTCGACATAATAACTTCATATAGTTTGTAATTTAAACTGAGATATCAGTGTTAATTGATTTAAAATGAACTTTCAGCACATTATCAGCAACTATGTCGTTAATAAATCAGTTCATTCCACAAAAACTAAGTCAAAGATATCGCTGTCTGGACTGATCCAAGTAGAGTTCAAATAGTTCTCCAACGATAACTAAAGTTTTATATTCTAGGTATAGTTTTCACGTTTGGAACCCACTTTGAAGACACAAACCTTGCTGGTTTGTTGGAGACCTGTCGTGTAGTTTTGTATAATTTTTCTGGGCGTGAAACTTTCAGGCTTTTACCTTTAATAGTTTCTGAGATTTTGTTGTTCAAACAGTTTCAAATATCAATTTTCCAAAAAGTCGAGGGGCAATTTCTTTTTGATTGTTTGATAAATCAAACTAGAAGTTTGCAAACATCTTTCTGTATATCTGTATTTCATGCTATTTCATATTTAAGATTCTCTTTCTAGTTGGCTCGTCATTTTTTGAAAACGTGAGCTCAAAGATGAGACTTTTAATTAACTTTGTTCAGATTTCAGCTCACTCATAATTACAGATTATTTGATCTACTTTGTCAAATATTACAGATTCTCAATCAATGACGAGATGAGAAATAACAGTGAAAATTTCAGGCTTTTATCCGTAAACGTTCCTGAGATATTGTTGTTCAAACAGCCTCGAAGTTCAACGTGTGAAACTTGATGATCCAACATCTCACAGATACTATTTTACATTTCTATAGTTTATGATAAGAAAGATGGAAAAGCCTAAATGCTCTCAGGCTGTGAGACACCAGATGTTTTCTCCTGTTTGCAGGCGTCAGCGAGGTTCTGTCCAGCGTCGTGGACGACGTCGGTCAAGCCGTCGACAGGAACATCAGCGGCGCTCAGCTGCTCTACGAGCTCCTGAGCGCTCCGTGGCTGCGAGCCCTGCTGAAGGTACCGGACTCCACCGTCCTGCACCGACACTTTAACCACCGCTGTGCTGATGATTTCATCTCCTCCGCAGATTTACGAGTGCCTGCTGCAGTTCCAGAGACTGTCGCCGAGCCCCTTCCTGCCTTACGCCTCAGGACTCTCACACGAGGTATCAACGTGTACACAACCAGCACTGAAGGAAGACGACACGAGTTGCTTTCCGAGTGCTAATATGTGCATGCATTCAAGCTTAACGCAACAGACCGACCAAACCTAAACCATATACAGACAACATACTGCCCATACAAGGCTATGACCTTACTGTTAAACCCTCTGAACTCCAAACAGGTTCTGGTTGGTTTTCTTGCTCCTGTCATAGTTTTTCCTCACTGTGGTTCATTTTCCACTCCAGCATAAAGTCCTGCACCTTGCAAACATTAAAAAGTCCAAAAATACACATTACCTCAGATATAAAGGTGAGAAAATGTATTTCATTCATGTGAAGTTACTGATTTCAGGGTGTTTTTTGGTACCTCAGTTGTCGGACTCATACAGTGCAGAGTTTTACCATAATTCTGACTTCCTGTCTGTCCTTTTACTGCTTCCTCAGATCATGACAGTGATCCAGAAGACTCACCGACCTTCAGCTGAAGCCAGAGAACTCTACGGCCTCCTCAGCTCGCCACACATCCAGGTATTAAATCTTTTTAAACCTCCCAAACCTCGGCATAACTCCCGTCTGATGCTCCGTTAAAGCCCGTGTTTGTCTCTGCCAGGCCCTCCTGTCGACCCACGACAGCGTGGCACAGTCAGACTATGAACCCGACCTGCCGCCTCTACCTGAAGACCTACCTGAGGACGAGGAGGCCATGAGGATCGTCTGCCTCGTGAAGAACAACCAGCCTCTGGTGAGGAAGAAGCATCTTTTTTCAGTTTAGGGCAGTCAAGGATGTTTCATGAGTCTGCATAAAACCTTTGTTTGATGTGAAGTCGTGTCTACCTTCTCTGACAGTTACATTTCATATGAAACATAACTAAGCCTTCTGCATCAGGATGAAAGAATGAAGCCTCACCAGCCCACCAATGAGCTGTCACTGATAAGTACGAGGATACTTCAAAAGAAAACATTTACAGTCATGACCAAATGTTTCCATCCACCTGTAAGGATCACATGTATATTCTGGCTGTACTGACTTTCCAATGACTTCTGTAACTCTGAATTTTCTGTCATGGAATCATCGAAACAAATGCATCTTCGTAACAAAAGAAAAAAAAACATCTTGGTTCTTTTTTTAGATTTATTACAGGTCTTCTAGAAATACGACAAAATCTGTTGGATCAACAAAATACACACAACAATGCTAATATTTGTCCTTTGGCCATTTTCACCTCAACTGGGCGCTTCTCATTGAATCTTTGACCCTCCTCTGGACAGAATTGATGCAGGCCAGCTAAAATAAATAAACCAGAGTTACAGGAGTCATTGGAAACTCAAGACTGCTTGTTAAACATCGTCTTCACACGCGTTTGTATACTTGCTATAGGCTATAAAATGCTATGTTGCTATCCAAAAAAGAGTTTGGAGGAGAAAAGAAATGACAACAAACATTTGAGTCTTTGTGGACACTGATAAAAGGTTTTTAAAGGGTTACCTTGTGTTTGTTGTAGTTATCTCCACCCTAACCGGTGGAGGCAGACGACCACCCTCCCTGAACCTGGTTCTGCCGGAGGTTTGATTGTTGGTATTATGGGTTCCTTCCAAGTGTTCGCTCAAAGGGAATCCAAATCAGGCTCTTTCTCTTCCTGATTATTGATGGTTTCGTCAGTCCAGTAGATCATGAAGTATCTACTAATCCAGCCAGAAAGTTTAGGGACTTTCTGTGATGCCGTGAACCAGCAGTGAAAGATGATAATTCTGTAGTCAATTTAGGTCAGTCTGACCTGATGGTGAGAACAGTGGAAAGTTTCATAACAAGAGGTTGTTGTGAAAGAGCATTCCTTCAGTCTACTGGGTGAAAGTCCACAGACACATAACTAACAACATGAGAAAGTAATGGCATTACCATTGGGAGTATTATTACTGTTAATTTTAGTAAATTAATTCAAAAACAGTCTAAAAATTAAATATGTGATTGAAACATGAAAAATTAACACATGTAGATCATTTTTTCCACGACAGATTCTTTGGGTTTTTGGGTTTAAAGTTCATAACCTTCCTGTGTGAAACGCTATGAGATCACATATGTTATAAACTGGCGCTATATAAATAAAACTAAACTGAATTACAAGAAAAATAGTATATATATATAAAATAGTTATGCACCTTGTCTATGGGTGAGGCCAAAAACCTTTTAAAGTACCCCGGTAAACCAAATTTTTATTGTAACAGATTCTTTTTAAACCACAAGAACGCTGATGTTTTGTTTGTCAAGAGGGGAGAGGAGCGAGGAGGGAGTGTAGGCGATGGGGTAGGACTGGTTCGTAGCCGCTGGAGCAGCCTCCGTCGCCTCACGTTGGAGCGCCTCGTCCCAGCCAGGAGGGCCTGGTCGGGGGAGGAGCTCGGAGCGACCGATGGCGACGCCAGCCTTCTCCCCAGAGGAGGCCAGCCTCACCCCTTCCTCCCCCGCTATCAGTCAACAGGAAGCTGCTGTTCGTGTCCGCAAACCGCAGAAAGTCAGAGGCTGAACCAATCAGCTCCCTCCGTCTTTAGTCCTGTGACGTCTACGGGTAAGAGGAGGAAGACGAGGAGAAAGTCAGTCCATCTGTCACCAGTCATTGGTCCATTTTTTCACTTTCGTTAAACCATTTCGTCACCAAAGGAGCAACGGTGAAGAAATGTTCACCACCTGTCCATCAACCTGTGTTTTCATGAAGACATCGCCCAGTACATCCCTGCTTCCTTCAGTCATTACTAATTAACCTCCTGGGGTGAGTCCTCAGTTGGCTAAAAGAAGTCCAGTATGAAAGAACAGCCCTAGTTACCTCAGAAGCATTTCCCCAATAAGTTTATCATCTCAATCGCTATTTTTAAGACTTTTTGAATACAGTATTGTGTTCTTTTTGTAAATTATGGCCCCATTTCGAGTGAAATAGACGATGAGGCAGATATGTTGTAATGCAGGGCAACCTCATGATTGCCAGTTTGCTGTTGTGTCACTGTCCATAGCTTCCTCCAAGTCTTAGTCACATCCAACCCTCATTAATTATGTCTGGTTTTATTACACCAACATGGTGAAAAATTCCAAACTTAAGGCATCAAAATAGTAGCCTACAAACTGGGGGTCCTATCGGAGCCAATCACAGCAATTTTTAACTGATCGGTGTCGGGAAGAACTTAAGCCCTATCCTTTATTTACATCCACTGTCCACTGTCATTTTGATAAATGTACTTAATTTGTGCAGCATTTTCAAAAAGTCATGAGTTCGTAATATTAATTCAGCCCACCTTATATTTAGTTCCACACTAATATCACTGGGAATGCTGCAGACACATAATACAGGTCACAGAAGCATCCATTACGGATACTATTGAGACATACGAATGGTGTCCTGCTTGGTCCCAACTTATTTTATACGTTCGCTGACTGGAGGTCATTAAGCCTTACAAAAACTCTAAACCCTCCCAATGCTCTCCGCTCATCAACATGGAAGTACTTACCTCCTCTGATTACGACAGCATTAAACAATAAGAGGCTCCACCTGGTGGTGCAAGCAGGTACTACAGCAGATCTGCAATACTTGATTTAAAAAAAACCCAAAATACTTGTAAAATTAAATGACCAGGATTGCATTGAAAGGAAATACCAACTTGACCAGGACATCCCAACCACAAGATGTGTTTGGCAAATCTTTATATTCATCCAGCATTGGCAAGCAGCCACCAGCTCATTCATCACTTATAAGCTCACTAGTTCTCCTCACCATCGTTCAGTTGCCACCAAGTTTTCATCTTTTCATCTTATGGCTCCATTTTTACTGTTTCCTGCCTTGCTGTGGGCATTAAACTCCTTCTTTTGCCTCCCTTTGTGGTGGTTAATTTTCAGAGAAACCCAAACCCAGCAGGGAAGGTGCCTATACCGGAAGGTGCAGTGATGACTACGCTTATCCTCCTCCACCAGTCCCAGCTTACAGTTTCAGCCTTCCCAGCTCTCCTGTCTTGTACAAAAAGGGCACTACAGGGGGTCAATCGAGGAACATTCCTACACCCGGGCGAACCCCTTCTTCTCCTGGTACGAAACCTCCAAGATTCCACACTGCACCTTCTAGTCCTGCAACTCAGCGTTCGACTCGGCAGAAAGGGGTTAGCACTCTCCCTACCCCCATGAGGAAACATGGGCTTCATAACAAACACCAAGAAGATCCTCTAAATTGTTCGGGGATCCACTACTCCACAGCTCCTCGTCACAACGGATGTCAACCAAAACAGACACGAAACGAGCCTCCTCAGCCTCCCGAGTTCTCCAGACAGTGCAGCGTAGAGGAATTAAGGTCCACTGTGCAAGCGGTGGCCAGCAACATCGAGCACAGCAGCCAGGACGTTCGCCAGCTCGGCCAGAAAATGATGGCGGCGACGGAGATGATCACAGACAATGTGGAGGACAACGCCCAGGCGCTCAACCTGCTCGTCGAGGTGGTCGACAAACTCCAGGGTCTCATCGTAGCCAAAAAATACCAGGAGCCATCGCCCCCACACCGACCAAAACATCAAAATAAACCCACACCTCCTCCGAGAGTCTCCTCGTTATCCCCCAAAGTAGTCCGCAAACCTCCCACGCCATACTCACACCAGCTCTCCACGTCTTCCTCCTGCTCCTCCTCGTCTTCGTCCACGTCTCCCACCTCCTGTGCCGACGGCTTTGCAATGTCTAGGAGTCCACAGCGAATGAATGGAGGATCCAAAAGGACGGCAGCAGCCTACGGTGGCCCCCAGAGGGCAGGTGGTAGCGGTAGCAGCAGCAATGGACAGGTGAGGTTCAACAATGGGACAGTTTCTAGAGCTCATCTGGAGGACCAGCAGGACAGTAACAGGACAGGCTGCTTGACAACGAAGAAGAAAACAAAGAAAAATAAGTAGCCAAACGATCTCCTCTTTTGCCTCTTTGGTATTGGAAAAAGACTATAAAACTGACTTTAATACGACTAGTAGTTTTGAAGAGCATAATCCACAAACAGGAAACCATGTAGAACTTTTTGGATCCCAACTATTAGCTCACTAGCTGTGTCTTATGCCAACAGCAGATTTATTTTGGATTCTTGGACAACAAACATTTCAAAGAGGAACGTTTTGGTGTGTTTTTTTTTTTTGGTCTTACATTCCTGGGACGGTTACTCGAGGTAGAAAAAGCAAATAATATAAAGGTAAAAATAAACCACATTCTCAAAATCCACAGTTCCCATATCATACAGCTTTCCTTAAATTATCACTCTTTTCGTCAACTCCATTTCACTCTATGCCGTTTTCTTTATCACCGCGTCTTGTTGTGAAGTTGTGATGCATTAAAACATCTTTCTTTCTTCTTTAATGGAGCAGGAAAGGCAGCTGTACGATAATGAGTCCTTACATTTCTAGAGATTTGTGCAAAATGTTTTTCTGAAACTTTATGACTGATTTCCAGGATTGCATGAACTCCTTCTTAAGCTTAGCAATGAGACTTTAGCTATAGTGGCTGCTTGGTTCTAGCGTTGTCAGTTTGACTGGTCAGTTTGTTGGTTCACTACTTTGATCCATTCCCAAACATCTCAACTGTCCAGTGCGCTGCTGTTGTGTTTCTTTGGACATTTATTTATCCAGAAAGATCAAGTTTGTTTACTTTGGTGATCCCTGTACTTTAGTTTTTTTAGTATAATGTCTTGATGAATATTGGATGTATTGTTGTTAAACACCCAGGAAGTGAAACCAAACCGCTTTTGTAGTTCCTTAATGTTTCGTCTATGATCACTGCTTGGTTGACCCATGTGGTTTTGAGTAACGTGTCTCCACAACTGCTGGATGCATTGAACTTTGGTATTTTGGTATCCTGTCCCGTTGGGATCGCCACCTTATCGTGGTGGGGCAGTTTGTGTGTCCCATTGACCTCTAGAGCTATGTTGGCTGGAGTCCTGGTATTCCTGGTAGGGTCACCCCATGCCGAACAGGTCGGAAGGTAGGGATCAGACTAAGAGTGATCCCCTGGTCCTCCAGGTTGGGGGTTGGCGTTAGGAAGGGCATCCATCCGTAAAATCTTTGCTCCAACAAAGTCATGGAAGTACGTAGTAATGGTTTAGAGAGTGGGACGCCTGGAAATAGAAGTGTTCAAGAAAGAGGGGAGATACCCAGGAAAACATGGGAGGAGCTGGTGTCAGGGGACCTAGCGGACTGGGGGCTTACCCCTGATGATGCCTTTGATAGGGATAAATGGCGAATGGAACTGTGAAGCAACCGTGCATCGTCTGACACACTGTTAGCGTCCCAACAGACGTTAACGGGATAAATAAATAAATAAATGTTTTAATGTTCCACACAAGATGGTCTGTAAAGACTTTGCAACCCTCCTGATGTGGCTGTTGACTCTTAGTTTAGTTCATTTGTTTCTACCTGTGACTCTATCTGGACCACATGAAGGGGAAAAACGTATTGTTATATTTATATGTTTTTGTTTGGTGGACAAGGATAAAATAAGACACAAACAAAAGGCTGTACATAACCAAGGTACTCCTGAATGGATATCAGGTTTTGCGTCATCTGTGTTCATCATATCCTCAGTCTGCATTCCTTCCCCATTAATATTCCATCTGCTTCCTGTTTACTGATGAAGTTCTACTAGAAGCCGGTAGTTTCTGCTACTGTGGTTCTTAAAGGTTGTTGAACTTTGCTTCCATCAGGGGGCGACGATCAAGAGGGATGAGGAGACGGGAGAGATCTACATCGCCCGGGTGATTCACGGAGGACTGGCCGATCGCAGCGGTGAGGTTAAAAACCGTAAAAGTGTCGCGTACAGGGATTGTAAATGTGCAACTTGTTGGACTGACGTTGGTTTGTTGGTTTGTCAGGACTCCTCCATCCCGGTGATCTGTTAGTGGAGGTGAATGGAAACCCAGTGGGAGGCCTGGAGCCAGAGCAGGTCATCCAGATACTGGTAGGTCACCTGAGGGTTAAACGAATGAAAATACACAAATCAAACAGTTTTCTTTTAAAGTAGAGTTGTTTAGCAGCAGCAGAATATGATAGAAATGTTGAGATTTTAGCATCTTATGAACTTTAAAACACACAATTAATAATCAGATGACGATAAAAAACAAACCCAGTTATGCAATACAATACTAGGTTATTGTATCTTTTTATTATTATTACTATTTTATTTTTACCCCTTAAGTAATTCTCATTTCACCTTCATATATCAGTTGCAGTTTTACAATAACGATAGAAAAGGTTGAGACAAAAACCTGCTTTTATAACAGGGTTGTGAAGATGTTTTATATCCACTGTTTGTGACTGCATGGCACAAACTGACTAACACACAATTAATACGTTGCTTTTTTGCTATTTTTTCATTGTTTTATCGTCCTTTTGAATTTTTTTATTCCACTTAAAACTTTTTTTCCTTTTTAATTGTCATGATGTTAATGCCAAGTTGAGTTAAGTCGATATGAAAGTCTTTTGCAGAGCGTGTTACTCTCAACAAATTCTGATCTTTGCAGGTAAAAGTTGTTTAATTGGAGGATTCTTAAATTAAATCTGCTTCCTTCTGGATCTTACTATTAAACATTTATAACAGATGTGATCTGAGACACTGATTGAAGTTCTGGTGTAAAATGGGATCAAGTAGGAAAATAAACCAGAACTGTGTAGCCCTTTTTGAGATGATCTTAAAACCTGGTTCCCCCTTTAAAGATGAGGCCGATGCTACAGTCGTCGTTGCAGATCGTCTGTTTTTATCGTGGTATGCTTTCTCAGCTGTACATCTTGTCTAAATGCGACACAGTCAGTTTAAAAATACATTAAAAAAGATCCTGAGATGATCTTTATGTTTTCTTTGGATGATAAGTTTTGTGCATAACTCGCAATACAGACCTCATAAGAACATAAAGTTGCTCCGTTGTTGTTATGATTTCAAAGTGTTTTTTGTGTATTTTCTCCTTGTCAGACCAACTCTTACGGCACCATCCTGTTCAAAGTCATTCCAAATCCAGGTCAGGCCAGCAGCAACCAGAAGCCGGTAAGAATCACTCGCGATTTGTTATGTTAGGGAACAATAAATACGACTTCAACCACGTTATCACAGCGCAGCAGTAAAAATACAATCACACACCAATCAGCAGAATTTAAGAAAATTCACTTTACTGATGACAAACATTCACATTTCTTGTTATTTACAATATACAGGAAAAACAAAAAAACAGATTTGACAAATGAATCATGCCTCATTGCTAGATATAATACTAAGAGTCCTCACATTTTAACATTTGTTATAATACAACAATGCGTCAGATTATGACTCAAACTTTTTTTTTTTGCATTAATTAACTACAAACTTGTCTGTTTAATTATTTGTATAGTTTCTTTTTACTTTCAAGATTTTTTATAGACATTTTAAATGTCGGAAAGTTTCAGAGTTGTGGAGTCAGAAATATTTATTTATCTATTATTTATATCTATTTTTGTTTGTTTTTTATGTTTCACTAGTCTTTCTGTCCCTCAATATTTTTTAAATTGAATTGAATTTTTTATTTTATTTTATTTTATTTTATTTTAGAATTGCCGAATTTCTTTTACTTTTGACTTTTTTTTTTTTTTTTTTTGCAATTTTAAGTATCAGATAGTGACAATCAGAGAGTCAGACATGTGGAATCAGAAATATTTATTTATCCGTTATTTATATCTGCTTTTTATATTATATCTCACTAGTCTTTCTGTTGCTTAATATTTTCATTTTATTTTATTTTATTTTATTTGTAATTGCAGAATTTCTTTTACTTTAATGATTGATTTTACAGATATTTTAAATATCTGACAGTGACAGTCACGTGGAATCTGAAATATTTATAAATCTTTTATTCATTGCTTTTTAAAATATATATTTCACTTGTGTTTCTGTCCCTTAATATTTAATTTTTTCATTATATTAATGTATATCTGTCTTTATGTGATGAAGCCTTACGTGAGAGTCTTAGTAAACATGCCATTTATAATCTTTAATCCTCATATAAATCTAAATAAATAAAGTCCCTCCCCCCGTCTCTGTCTCTGCTTCAGGTGTACATGAAGGCGATGGTGGACTATTGCCCCCTGCAGGACGCCTCCATCCCCTGCCCCGATGCCGGGATGCCGTTCAGCCGAGGCGACCTGCTGGAGGTGGTGGACCAGACGGACGGCCAGTGGTGGCAGGCCCGCAAGCTGCCCTGCGCTGCGTCCTGCGCCGGCCTGATTCCCTCCGCCAGCATGTTGAAGAGGTGAAACCAGCCCAAACCTGCTGGACTTCAGTCCTGCAGCACGAGGAAGCTGTTGGTTTACAGATCAAATGAGCCTTTATTGATCCCGTAGTAGGGAAACCTGGTGATAGAAGAGAAATGTACTGACGTCAGGGGGAAAATCAACAAGAAATATTGCACAGGTTAACTCTATATGTGCAAAAACACTGATAATGATTCTTGAATATGTAGAAAAAATACATATATTCTACCAAATATTCCTGATGTATTTGGTTTGAATAAAGACGTGACATTCTGAGTTTAACAGTGAGAAAAGCTTTACTGTTGCTGTTCTCAACACATTTAAAGAGCTGTAACGCTGTTTTTCCATGTCTCAGCTGACTAAATATGAATCTTTAACCTTTTCAGACTACGTTAGATTTCTAATAATGTCAGATTTCAGTCACGGGAGACATTTTACTGCATTTTCACTCCTAGAATTGTACAAAAAAGTCGACCGTATTTGCTGATTTTTACTCGTAAGGGATTCTTCTTTATCACCATATGAGTGTTTTTACTCAAGTGGAGGATCTGAGCACTGATGTAATTAATTTTCCTGCATTTTCCATCTCTGACTAGTTGTATTAAGGTGTTTTTTTTTTTTTACTTTTACAGCAAACAGAAGGAGCAGTGGTGGCGTCAACCGCTGCAGGTTCACACCTGCATCAGACCCTGTAAGGACTCATCACTAGTGTTGTTGTTATCTCTAACCTCAGTGTGTATTAATGTGCTCTCCTGGTGGTTTACAGCAGATGAACAGTTGTTAAGCTGATCTCAACATGATAAACTTGTGACTACTTATAGAAACAACAAAACATTTGATTCGGCCTTCGTTCGTAATAATGAGAAGATGAGCAGAAAAAAGAAGCAAACGCATGAAAAGTGTTCATGTTTATTAGTTTGTCTGGTTGTTTCTTGGCATCAAGAACGTTTATTATTCGATTATTATTGTTGGCTGATATCGTTAACTATCCTCCTGCTTGAATCAATCAGATCTGTGAAGACACAGAGGAACAGAAATAGGCCTCCAGAAATTTCCCAAATCATGTAACCGACTGGTTTATGCTCCCCTCCTGTGTGTAAATCCCCACAAATGTGACTTAAAAATGGGCCTAACAGCAGTTTCCTTCCTCTCTGTTGACCTGCTGACCTCAGTGCAGATGGCTGATAACGGTGGGTCTCGTACACTTTCTTCTTTGTGTTCATTTAATTCAGTAGTTTATTGTGTGTTCATGTGATTTTTTGTGGGTTCGTGACCGTTTAGTTGTTGTTATTTCACCTGAACGTGACCTTAAAGAGCATGTACTCTCCTTTTATTCCTTCATTGGGTTATAAAGCTGCTTTTTGTGCATTTAAAAGCTTTGCAAACATACAAATCCCCACCAAGGGCAGTTATTCTGCCCCACACACACTGAACACCTCGTTTAAAGTCCATGATTTTCTTCCGTCACTCATCTATGTCACAGTGGAGCTTATTTGCATGAATCCTGCTTCGAGCAACTTCTTTGCACAACAAACAGTATTTCCTCAGAGAGCTGGGATTATAGCACACGACTAACTTTACCTGCCTTACCTGGAAAACTGACCAATCAGAGCAGACGAGGCCTTAAAGAGACAGCAGCTAAAACGTTTCTGACAGAAGCTGAGAAGAGATGCTGCAGAAATGTGAAAAGAAGAATGCATTTTTGGAACATTAAAGCATATAAACATGTTTTAGTAGACCCCCAAAATAAAATTATCAACCTGTAAATGTGCATAATATGTGCACTTTAAACATTAAATGTGTTTAATCGTGTTTACGTTTTGGGGTCTGTGGCGCCACAAACCTAAATGTTGAGTCTTTTCTGTTGCAGACGTCTGAAACCAGTTCAAAATCAGAATTATAATCAGTTTGCATCGAATTAAATGTCGTTATCGAGCTGATTAAACGATGCTACATGCATTTTTATGAACAACATACAAATTTTTTTGCAACAAACTGCAGCTAAATTACAGCAATAACTCCTGAAGTTGCTTCTTAAATCGTGCAAACACACCGGTTGTAAGCTGGTTAAAGGGTTTCCTGGACTCCAAACAGAACATTAGCGTTAAATAAATGCACAGTGTGACTTAAACTGACCTGGTTCTGCTGCGGTAATATTACTTTACGTCCTGCTTTTCTTTAAATCATCATATTATCACTGTGCAGCAGCATGAACCCATGTAAATGTCTTTTGCGTTCCTGCCTGTTTAGCCGCCGTGTTGACGCCTGGTTCTGCAGAAACAAGCCTGAACTCACAGAAGTGTCTTTTTTTAAAATCTGTTTTCAGAGGACGATCCACCAGCCGGAGACGATAAACGAACCATAACAGGTAAAAGGTGTCACACACACTGATTCTGTTTTAATTATCCTGAAGATCGTTCATCAGAGCAAAAGATGTAAACACGACTTTTCTCTTTTCTCCAGATTTGGAAGAAATAAACTTTGGTAGGTAAGTCTGTCCTGTTCAAATGTCTGATTAAAAAGCTGCAGATAAAAACGTCTGATTGGTTTTGATTCTTTGTGCTGTTTTTTTAATGTGATCGATAGAATCCAGTGTTCAGACCCAATAATAGCGTTAAACTGAGAAGACTTTGGGATTTGGTTTGTTAAATACAAACATAAAAATCAACATTTCATCACTTTGTTTGCTTGTTTTGTTTTTTGTTTTGTGTTTTAGATGTTTTACAGTAAATGATTGTCTCTTTTAACTATTTTCTTGTGTGTTTAATAAAAAAAAAGCAGCATTAAACCACATCAAATGTCCAGAATGAAGAGTTTGAATGTTTCTTTCCCTCAGATGAGGCCGACTCTGACATTACTGAAGGAATCTACCTGGGTAAGACACATTCAGTGATCGCGTGATTAGATAGACTGCTAATAAATTTAATTTTAGGTTATTTTCATTGTCAATTATTGCCTCGAATAATTTATTTGTTGTTTAGTCTATAAAATGTCAGAAAATGATGAAAATGTTTAATAAGTGTTTCCTAAAAACCCAAAACCACAAAAGTCTTCTTTTGTCCACAACCCAAAGATGTTCAGTTTACTGTCATAAATGAGTAAATTAACTGAAAATATTATTATTTAAAATGCTGAAGTGTCAGAATTTAGACTATTTATTACGTTAAAACTGATTAAAATGATTATCAGAATGATTTAATGGTTGATAACTCATCAATCACTCTTTCTACTTGTGGCGTTCCTCAGGGCTCGATGTTGGGCCCGTTCTCCAACCATTACAAACCTTCTTTTTTTCCCTTTTAAAATAGCTCAAATTGATTATCAAACAGCACTTAATTCAGTATTTGACAAATAATTAATTAATCATTGCAGCTCTACATGTTGATGGAAGAATAAAACAATGAGAACAAGAATAGAGATAAATTGTTGCTTACAAAAATAAAATACGATTTTAATGAACTCCTGTTTCATCAAAATGTTTTTTTTTAACAATATCTGCTAATTGCAGCTATAGTATTATGTATAATAATATTATTATACATAAAATTATGATGTCATGGGATTGCATATAAATAAAAGTCATTTAAAGCACATTTTTCAGGTCAGGTGTCTGCATTTTTAAGCTTTATACGTTTGTTATAACGCTGTCAAACTGATGACATAGTTATAATGCTAGTAAACAGGCTAAGGTTGGGTTTAAGGAAAAGATGTTGTTCATACGTGGTGTGAAATAACCGTGAACTTTGAATGAAAGATGGACACAGCGACTGTGATGTGAGCAATCGGTGAAGTTGCTGCCCAACTTTACGCTGTTTTTTTAGTCTATTTGACTCTAAATTGAACCATAATTTATGAAATTAACACCTTGCAGCACTAAAAGAGGCTTAAAACTAAAGATTGAGACGATGATCACATCAGGAAAATGTTTACTGAGGTAACGGATCAAGTGGGAAGTCGGATCATTTTCTCATAGACTTCTACACAATCAGACACCAGAGGAGTCGCCCCCTGCTGGCTGCTGGATATATTAGTTCACCTTTACACCTGGAGGTTATGTCAGATGATTAAATCTGCTTTGCTGCCACAAAGATGCACTTATTGAACGACAGTGTTCTTGGCTTCCATCAGCTGGTTTCCGACGGAGCTTCCGTCTGTGGAGGAGGACGTCCTACAGGAAGCGACGTCAGTCCTGCACCACCTGTTCGCCCAACAGCAACGCTCTGAACACCCCCTACGAGGAGGTGGCCCTGTACCAGCGCCCCCCGCAGGAGAACCACCGCCTCATCATCCTCGTCGGTGAGAGAACAGAAACCCACAGAACTGGTTTCACTCAGTTTTGTGTCCAAAGTCGGCATCGACCAGCATGTTTCCGAGTATCAGTCAACTAAAAGTTGGATCGTATAAGAGGAGCTTAAGCTAATGTTTTGGGGGCTTTTTTGTCTTTTAGGCTTGAAGTCTTCTCATTTACAAGAGAAAATCTTTATATTTCATAATCAAGGCAGTCTATAATGGGAAAATGTGTCTAAAAGTCAGGATATTTATCAAGATAATCTCTCTTTGTTTAATATCTCACAAATCCCACAGCCTTGGCAATACTGAATTTAAGATTTAAAGAACAATAAATGTAATAGCCCACCACCCAGTGTCAGGTTTATGCCACAGCTGCCCTGAATTAACAGTGTTGGTAATTACCACAATCATTTCTTATGTTTCTGTGATGGTTCATGCACCAGTATGTAGAAGCTCTTTGACCCGAGTTATTGTTATCCAGGAATGTTCCAATTTTATGTTTTACAAAAAAACCTGAAAAACAGTCAAGCACATTATTATTTCTGTGTTTGTGTCCTTGTAATCGTGGATTAAATCTCCTCCTGTGTTGTTTCTTCCTCTTTGAAGGAGCTTCAGGAGTCGGAGTGAACGAACTGAGGAAGAGACTCATCAAACTGAACCCCTCGACCTTCCAGAGTCCCGTCCCTCGTACGTGACCAACGACACAAAAACACAGAATTTGAATTTTAAGTTCCAGCTCAAAATACAGCACAGATTCTTAATTCTTGATCTGGTTTTATCGCTGTTCCCAGTGGGCTGTTTCAGTGTCTAACTTTAAATCTAGTCTTACGTAGCCAATCCTAGCGGGATTCTCTAAACTGTGTTTGTGTCTTTAAACCAATCACAGTGGGCGGTGCTCAGCCCAGGATGCAGGGACGGTGCCCCTGTAGAATAATGTTGGGGAAATTATTTTTTTGGAACATTTGCAGGCAGGCAGATGTTATTAAAATGGTTTAATGTGGCATCATAGTAGGCTGCTGGTTGCAATTATGACTAAAAACAATGAAATGGCCCTTTAAGGTTTTAGTTTATGGTGCTGGACTAATCCTCGGTACCATCAGCGGATGATCAAACACCTTTCCTAACTGTAGAACCGTCGCTCTGTTCCTCCAGACACCACTCGTCCAATCAGAGCCGGGGAGCAGTCGGGCAAAGAATACCACTTTGTTACCAAAGAGCTGTTCGAGTACATGGTCTGTAACCACAGGTATCCTCTCCTTCCTGTCTTCTGTCTGCATTATGGCTACTTATGTCTGCAGTGTTGTATGTAGTTATTGTTCGTCGCTGAAGTTTGTGTCCATTTGTGTTCAGGTTTGTCGAGTACGGGGAGTGTAAAGGTCAGCTGTATGGAACCAGCACTGACGGCATCGACGAAGTCCTGAAGCGAGGACGGATGTGCATCGTCGATATTGAGCCACACGTGAGTTTCGTCGAGGCTTCAGGCACCAACGCTGCTCTTTAATGCGGTGGTCACGTTTGAGATTTTGGGATATTTTTGCTTCCGTAACGGACGAGTGGAAAGAAAAACTTACGTCGAGGTGTCGACTGGACATTAATGCACATTTAATGAGATAATTAATCAACTGGGGAAGTTTCGTAGTGATGTCTATGAACTAAAAAGCAGATTTTCTAAAACAAATACGTTGAATTTCACTCTAGACATCTTGAGAGGTGGTTTCCTCGAAGAGTTTTCTGTCCTACTGTGAACCAGAAATCTGCACTTCTGTCTATGTTCTGACCAATTTTACAAAGTGTTTTGTTCATATGTCATTTACAGCCGGAGTTATAGAACATCTTAGTCATAAAAACATATGAAAATATATTTTTTGTTTGTCTGTTAAAACTATTTTCTGATTTATTTTTAATGTCCAAAAACAAACAAACAAACAAAACACCTTGACTCTCATATGTCAACAAAACCAAACACCAATTCCTTAATATTGTAATTAAATGTTTAGATTTGCGCTCTGGAAATTAATGCAAATTAGGGCATTTTTTAGGTATGTGATGCTTCATTTCTAAATATAAATATTACATTTCAGAAATCATGTTGCATTGTAAGTAATGAACTGAGGAATTTCATGCTGATATCTATAAAGATCTGACTTTGACCACCTGTAGAGAAACCAGTCAGTGTTAACATACAGTCTATGACAGATACATCTCAGGTTTCTCTACACCTTAAGGTTTAGAAGTTTTATTTGTCTGTGTGGAAGTCACACGTTTTGCTCTATGAGACCAAGTCGTGCCAAAAGCTTTGGTTTAAATGTCGTTTTACTTTCAGAGCATCCAGCTGTTGCGGACGAAGAAACTGAAACCCTACGTGATCTTCGTCAAAGCTCCCGGCCCAGAGCGACTGAGGCAAACTCGGAGAGACGCCCGGATCATCACCAACTTCACCATCAACAGAACTTTCACGGTAATGAGAGAGCGGACCTCAGTTCAAAATTACAACTTCTATCTCAAATTTCAAGGCAGACAAACACCAACATGTTTCACAGCTTTTCGGCACTGAAGAGGTGTCAAAATGTAAAATAAGTGTTCACGTCCTTTAAATTGACTCACCTAATTCAACACAGGTGCAGCCTGTTGGTGTCAAAAGTCACACAATTTATAAAATAGTGATCGTGAGTGCAGTGAAAGTGTCATAGTGATTG
>NW_007579186.1:44295-48699 GCF_000690725.1 Stegastes partitus
TACTTGATAGAACTGTCTGAACAGATGAATGTGGAACCTTCAGGCATCTGGAAGTTGTACCCAAGGATGAACCAGACTGGTGGAGGTCCACAGTTCTCTTCCTGATATCTCGGCTGATTTCTTTAGATGTTCCATGTTGTCACAAAAGGCAGCAGTGTGTTTGAGGTGAGCCTTAACATACATCCACAGGTGTGCCTCCAATTAACTCACATGCTGTCAATTAACCTATCAGAAACTTCCAAAGTCATGACATCATCATCTGGGCTTTCCCAAATAGTCTGAAGGCATCTTAGTGGATGTAAACTTCTGACTGAAGAAAGTAATAAAAGATTCTCTCTGTCATTATTCTGGCAAATAGAACTAATGTTGGTAATCCTAACTGACCCAAAACAGGAAAAGTTTAGTCACATTTAATGTCAGATAGTGAGAAATAAAAGGTTTTATGTCTTTTTATACAGTGTAACTAAACTTCTGGTTTCAACTGTAAATGCAGCATGAGTCAAAAACGGTAAACACAGGCGCAAGCTGTTGGAAAATATATTCAGCATGTGAAACATCTTTCTAGTGACAGAACAGTGTTTAAAAAAACGCCTCGATTGTAGAAGTTGTTAAAATTAAAGTACTCAGTATCTATAGTATGTAGGTCACATTTGTTTTCCAGTGTTGGTAACACCTGTGGGAACTTGGAAGAATGTTGTCCTGATTGATTCCAGCTGTTTTTTGTTTTTTGCAAAATAGATCATCAACAACAGAGCTTTCTGGGTTTTTTAAAATTATTTTTGACATTTCCACTGTATTATAATGCACAGAAGACATTTTCAGTTCTCTGCTTGTAGTCATGGTTGTACTGTTTCCATGGCGATGCAGGTTTTTATATTGCAGTGAAAAATGAGCCCACAGTGAGTAAAAATGTGAGAAAATAGATAAACACAATCAAATAATTTTGAACAAGGTTATTCCCAATTTTCCTGAATTGTTTTGCACTATTGTTGTAAATAATTTCAAATATCAAATTCTAAACATATATATTACTTACATGTGATTCGGTCTTATAACGATTTTCAATCACTTGCTGGTTGTAGGTCAGAGTTTTCAGGCAGGGAATTCCAGTGTGGGTCGTGTTGAGGTTTGTCATCAGGCAAAAGTACCAATCTCCATCAAGGAGGACGATGGATATCCACACAGCACCCAGACTGATGTACCTGAGGAACATCTTCAAAGCGTAGCTCAGGAAACACTCGTTGTAGTTCATGCAATTGAACCAAAGCCGACTGGAAAAAATCTTCCTTTCGTGAAAACGCTCAAACATGACGACAACAAAGGTGAGGATCAAAGGAGGGAGCGACAGGTACAATATACCATTGTAATACATGCCTAGTGTGCAAGAGCAGACAAAATGCATGTTGAATATGTACTGCAGGATGGAGAAGACGACGATCAGCAGGAACGTACTCACTGCATTCTTTATGACTTCAAGAATTCTGTGGATTAAGTCGGTGCCGACGGAATGCATGCTGGCTGAGCGGAGGTGAAGGAAAATTAAAGGAAGAAGTTTAAGATGTTTTCTTGCTCCGGTGCTGTTGTCTTCTCGTTCTCACAAGATCTGAGTGAAGTTCTGTCGTCCACAAGCTGAGTGAAGAACTGAGACTCTTCTGAACCATGTACTGCACTTTTAAAAAAGCCATTACCCCCATGTGACAACTTTTAGTGCTTTTTCACAATCATGTCACGGCAAGCTTTCACTTCTCCAATGAACCAAAGAGGATTTTCCCCGATAGATTATCTCGTGCAGTGAAATCAACAAGATCCTCATTCTTATCTGTGGGAAAGAAAATGGTTCAAAGGAATAAGTTACCGTGGAGTTAAGACTGTGTTTACCTCAGTAATTCAGATGTTAAAGTTAAGACCCAATAATTATATGTTGCCTTCAAAACCTTTTCAACATTGAATCATGGTCAGTTTGATTTGGCTTTATTAACAACAATTTACAACANTCACGTTAGGTTGCGTCTCCTCAGGGTCCGTTGAATAGAAACGTGAGGATGAGATCTTCTTCCAGGCTTCTGAAACTTTGTTGGCGCCAGTCCCGTTGTCCGCATCCAGTTCGCCAATCCTGATAACCTTAACGTAGGGTCCACAGATTGCTTTAGCTTTTTCTGTTGCTATTTCTTTTAGCTCGTTGTTCAGGTGGCTACTGACTTGCTCTGCCAGAAGTTCTTCATAATAAGCGTTGTAGTAAGAAGGGCAGGTCTGGTGTTTGGACGTGCAGTAGGCTCGTCTAATTTCAACGATGCTCCAGATGAGTAGAAAACCACTGATTAATCCGAGGCCCCAGTCCTGGAACAGAAAAAGTAGATGTATGAATATCATTTAGGATCATTTGGTTCAAACCGTTTACTATTTCACAAGACTCAGCCCAGCGTACATGAGCTGCATTAAAGAACGTTTTGGCTGAACTCGGTTGACCTGCAGGTGTTGATACAGAAACAAGTCTGGAAACAAATTAGAGTCTAGAGACGAGCAATAAAATACAGTTGAAACCAGAAGTTTACATCCACTGTATTAAAAGAAATACAACCTGTTTTCTCTCTGTCTGACATTCAATCAGACTAAACCTTTCCTGTTTCAGGTCAGTCAGGATCACCAACATTAGCTCTATTTGCTAAACGGCACAATAATGAGAGAGAGAGTTTTTTTTATGACTTTCCTCAGAGTCAGAAGTTTCCATCCATCTCCTCAGTATCTGCTAGCGTTGCCTTTAAACTCTATGACTTGGGTCAAACATTCTGGGTTTCCTTCCACAAGCTTCTCACAACAGTCTGATGAGTTCTGGTCCATTCCTCCTGACAGAACTGGTGGAACTGAGTCAGGTTTGTTGGCCTCCTTGCTCCACTGNGTGAAGCACGACGGTGGCAGCATCATGATGGAGAGATGTTTCTCAGCAGCAGCCCTGGAAGGCTTGTAAAGGTTAGAGAGGGTAAATGAATGCAGCAAAGTGTAGAGAAATCCTGGAGGACGACCTGATGCAGTCTGCAGGAGAACTCAGACTTGGAGAAGATGTGTTTCCCATCAAGACAATGAGCCAAAGCTCCACAGAAATGGTTTAAAGACAACAAGGTGAAGCTCTGGAGGCCCAGTCAGAGTCCAGACCTCAGTCCTAATGAGAATTAGTGTCTGGACTAAAGAGGTCTGTTTACTCACAACCCCTGTAGAACCTGACAGAGTCTGAACAGTTTCATGAGAAGAATGAGGTGAAACTGCAGCATCCAGATGTTCAACACTGATTGAGACCCATACAGGCGCATCTACTCAATACTGACTTGAATCATGTATTTTATATCTTACAGTTTAAATAATTACATTATTTTGTTGAAAACTGTTTATAGTTTAACATGAAACAGACTTTTTTTTTTTTTTTCAATTTTGTCACAAAGCCAAATCAAACTGACAGAGTCTTTGTGAAAAGCAACAAATGAGGAACACTTCCAAGAGAGCTGAACGCTGTTGGTCGGCGCTGCAGTCTCACCTGTGGTTTCCTTTGCAGGAGGACGACTTTGTGGAGCTGGAGGAGGCCTCCCAGCTGATGGAGGCCAAGTACAAGCAGTTCTTCGACAGCGTTCTGGTGAACGACGACCTCCAGGACGCCTGCATTCAGCTCTGCTCCATCATCCAGCAGGCCCAGAACGAACCCCAGTGGATTCCCGTGAGCTGGGGCCGGACGGAGGAGTAGCAGCTCAGGAGAAGGAGACGTGACGAGATGTGGAAAAGAATTTAAATTTAACAGGAGAGGAATGTAACAGAGGAGGAGGAAGATAAACCTGGGAGGTGAAGACAGAGTTTGGAAAGAAAAAAAATCAAAGTCGGTCAAAGGGGAAGATGAATACAGAAATGTGAAAATGAAAGAGAGATTGTGTAGCCCATGAAAACATACTTATTTTCCTATTTGCTTATGAAAATTGCAGCAAATTGTGTTAGTTATGCAAATATTTAACCTCAGTGGCTGAATTAAAGTTGACTGAAGACGCAGTCAGGAAGGTTTTAGGCCCTTGATTAATTCACAGGAAAACAATGTTAGTGGATAGATCCTAATTATCTTAAACACTGAGGAATGTTCAGGATTAAACACTGGCTTCAGCAAAGTGAACTCATGTTACCTCGTTTCTTCTGTTGAAAGCTGCTCTGTAGGTTTCATTCAATAAATCAGTTTTTCACACTGTTTACGTTCACTGTTTGGTTTTTTTCTCCCATCATCCCAAAACTTCACTTCATCTAAAACATGATGTCTGGACCCAGTGATGTTGTTCATCTTCAAAGTTTAATATCTCTAATGAATGTCTGCCTGTTAACACTTGTATAAATGTATATTTTTACAGAGTTTATCTGTAATTTGAGACTCCTGGGTGT
>NW_007579186.1:50310-51104 GCF_000690725.1 Stegastes partitus
CCGTGCTTCACGTCATGATGCTGCCACCACCGTGCTTCATCATGATGCTGCCACCACCGTGCTTCATCATGACGGTACCACCACCGTGCTTCATCATGATGCTGCCACCACCGTGCTTCACGTCATGACGCTGCGAACGGTTGGATATTTAGGCTGTTGCATTAATTAACAAGAAATGTTAGAGTGTTTTAAAATGTGCTACGTGGAGCCACGTCTGCGAGTGAGCTCCTGAATCTGTATGTGTTTCCTGTCACATTCATTTTCTTCTGTATTTTGGCAGCAGTTGAACTGAAAAACAATGTGTTCAGCAGAAATCATTCAGATGAAATAAAATTAGTCATTAATCATCACGTGCATAAAATGTTGCTCAACTCTGGAGACAGCAGACCATCATGCACCGTGGAGTTTTCAAAAGAAAGAAAGAATTCCATTTCTTTATTGTCTGTACTTATACACCGCCGCACGTCACGCTGATGCTGCCACCCCCATGTTTCACATCATGACGCTGCCACCACTGTGCTTAACAATTAAGTTTTGTTTTCATTTTTTGTTTTTTCATGATGGTAATGTTTTCACTGGCCATGTGTTGCTAATGTATATTAGATACATTTTGAATAATTGCTTTAGAAAAAGTTCACAGAAACTGGAAACAGAATTAATCCACCTTTCCTGACTAAAAACAACTCCTGAAGACTTGCTTTAATTTTTCACTTGTAGTTGGTGTAAGTTTTCTTTCTTCTTCTTCCTTTTAACGGTTGACAAACACCTGATTTTGTTTCCAGCTTCGTCTTCTC
>NW_007579186.1:51280-52472 GCF_000690725.1 Stegastes partitus
GTAAAGACCCTGTTTTTACTGGAAACTTCAGATTTTGCTTGTCATAGTTGTTTGTCTGATGGAAACTGACAACAACCAATGAAATTCAAACCACTTCCTATATGATTGCATTACACATCACGTGCAGAGTCATGGTCAGAATTTTTGTGGTCAAGAGGGTCCTTCTTCATGACGACTTAAGATGTTCACACTGGGTCTTGCTTCTTGTTTTTGGCAGTCAAACCAGACTGTTTTCTTGAGTTTAGCATTATGTTTTTTTAAAAATGACTTCATTTAACACAATTCTTTCACCACTTTTGGTGATTCAAGTTTTGTGTACGAAGAATCCCAACTATGACACAATCATCTTCTTAAAAAATAAAACTTTTGGACTGTTTATATGTAAAATAAAAGGAGATCTAAACCAATACAGCAATACTACTTTTTTAAAAATCTAATTAAGCCACGAATAGGACAGTCTGAAACCAATGCTGAATACTCCAATTTTTCATTTATTTTAAATTTAAAAAAATAAAAATAATAACAATTGCAAATAATAATATCAGGAATACCAACGATTTATCTGGTATTTGCACTTTTGTTTTATTATTGTGCTGCCTGTAGCCGTGCAGAGCTGAAACATGTGTACGACTGGCCAGAGCAACAAGTGTATCTTAAAGTATATCTTATCTTAACAGGGCATCACAACTGTCACCATGTGAGCAGCTGGAAATTTCAGACATAGTCGTATTTAAAAGAGTAGATTATGTTGAGAAAGTGTCTGATGACCCGATCACACCACCGTGCTTCACATCATGATGCTGCCTCCACCTTACATTTACATTGATGTAAAGCTAAATTCAACTTCAGGTACCTTCAGGAAATTGTCTTAAAAACTGCTTTTTTCTTCAGCTGTACTTCCTGAGGAGGCTCCGGTCTTTCAACATCTGCAGGAACCTTCTGCAGCTGTTCTACCAGTTAGTGGTTGCCAGCGTCCTTTTTTACGCCGTGGTGTGCAGCAGCACATCAAAAAGGAACTAAACCAGACTGGAGCTGGAGGAGGCCTCCCAGCTGATGGACGACCTCCAGGATGCCTGCATTCAGCTCTGCTCCATCATCCAGCAGGCCCAGAACGAACCCCAGTGGATTCCCGTGAGCTGGGGCCGGACGGAGGAGTAGCAGCTCAGGAGAAGGAGACGTGACGAGATGTGGA
>NW_007579186.1:53313-54298 GCF_000690725.1 Stegastes partitus
ACAAGTTTGTCCTCTTTAATCACCAGAGTAAACACAACTTTCAATACCAGCATTCTAATAAATGAATGTGTGGTCAACTGCAAAAGCTTTTCCCTGATGTTCAGTTAAAGTCTCTGGATATTTCCTCCAACTGCTGCACACACAGGCCTGACTGGAAGCACCACAGCTCCATCTGCTGGCACCACTGGGTACAGCACACTTCTGACAAAGTTGCTGGTTGCATCATATCGTTTATTACATGGTTGCAGTATATTGTGAGTGACACTGTGGTGCATCCACAGGATTTCAAAAGTGCAGCATTCAAATAAAAGTGCATGAACATTGTCAGAGTGCACATTTAAATAATTAAAAATCAAAGTATTAGGGCGCCGCTATAGCTGACCTGGTTGAGCTGGCGTCCCCTGTGCAGAGCTACAGTCCCGATGTGGAGGTCATGAGTTCGAATCCCGCTCATGGCCCTTTCCCACATGTCCTTCCCCACTTTCCTCTCTCTCTCTCTCTCACTAACACTATCAAAGAAAGGCACAAAGGCCAAAAAAAACTTAAAAAATAAAAGTATTAGATGTAGATTAGTGTTTTTTTTTATCTTGGTTTTGACCTTTCATCCAATATACCAAGATGTGTCAAAGTCTTCTCTGTTGCTTTGAGTGTCCGTCACGTTAGGTTGCGTCTCCTCAGGATCCGTTAAATAGAAATGTGAGGATGAGATCTTCTTCCAGGCTTCTGAAACGTTGTTGACGTCAGTCCTGTTGTCCGCATCCAGCTCGCCAACCCTGATAACCTTAACGTAGGGTCCACAGATTGCTTTAGCTTTTTCTGTTGCTATTTCTTTTAGCTCGTCGTTCAGGTGGCTACTGACTTGCTCTGCCAGAAGTTCTTCATAATAAACGTTGTAGTAAGGAGGGCAGGTCTGGTGTTTGGACGTGCAGTAGGCTCGTCTAATTTCAACGATGCTCCAGATGAGTAGAAAACCACTGATTAATCC
>NW_007579186.1:56970-62389 GCF_000690725.1 Stegastes partitus
AAAGACATTGATGCAAACTTTTTTTTGCTGAGTTTTCAGTGTGCAGCAGGAGTTTTGCTGGAATTCACCTTTTTTTTCTTTCTGAGGTGTCATCGTTGAGAAAGTGAAATTAAAAACCACTTCTGACTTCACATGCTCTCCTCATGTGACATTAATGTGTTTTTGTACATATTTAGTGTTACTATCGGTCACTTGCAGATTTCTAGGTTGGCAGAAGTGGTCACGACTTGTGCTGGCGCGTTTGTTTCATTTCTTTCCGTTAATCGCCGTCAGTGCATTTATAGTCAAAGCGATTATATTTGGAGCTGAGCACAGCTGGAAACATCTCCTATCTGGTGTTTCGTATATATAACAGAATAAACTGTGATCTAAACTCAGGAATCTAACAGAACAGAGTTGAAGTTCATGGTCATTTTGAAACACCAGAAACTGACCAACACCTATAATGTTCATTTATTTTGATTTAATTGTATAATGTTCTATGGGAGCTTGAAATTTAGTATTTTAAGATTGCTGCAAAATTTAACAGATGTTGTACTTTTTCCATCTAAAAAGCTTTTCCTCTTTACAGAATTCCGTCACATATGCTGTGTCCTCCCCACCTTGAGCAAATGATTGAATAAAACCTATGCAGGGTGCTTAACATTCTTTTCCCTTTACGTATGTGAAAGACTCTAAACATATTAGATGCTGGATAAATGTCAGATAAATATTCCATTTCATAGCTCCAGTGACGACACCTTTTCACTTTAAAAAACAAACATAAATTAATATATTAACAACCCTTCAGGAAACTAATCGAGGTTTTTCTCTGGTAAATCAGCAGAAATAAACGGTTATTTTAATGAAGATAAACAAGCGACCGTGTCGACATGTCAACACAAACCGAGGCACACACCTCAAAGGTAATGTTTACTCATGGTGTTGTGTTTCAGGTGCAGTGAGGAGGACGAACAGGCAGAGCAGCAGGCAGATGTCCTGCACGGGGGGAAGAACAACATGTGGACGTGATATCTGAAGGAACAATATGATGGATTTTTGACCGACACAATATCGTCTTCTTGTTGTTAAGAGATGGCTACTTTCGGGCAAATCATCTTCTACAGGTTTGGTCTTGAGCTTTACGTATGTTCTGTGCTGCTGGTGATTAAACTTGGAAAGTAACTAAGTAGATTTGCTCGAGTACTTGAGTACATTGTTTTAGCTATTTTTACACTTCGACTAAATTAAGTTTCAGAGGGTAGCTTTGCTTTTTATTTTTTTATTTTACTTCTTTACTTGCTGTTTTCTTTTTTTCTGGGGACCTTTCGCTTTTCAGAGTTTAAAATGTAAAACATTGTTGAGGACTTTCTGTATCTTGTTGTTCCAACAGAGAGGAATTTCCCATCTTAGCGTCCAGAACAGTTTCATGTAAATAACTCTGAATCATCCAGATCATCCAACACGTCGTCCTCCAATAACAACCTGATTCATTTGTCTTGTGACACTTTGCAGAGCGCTTGTTTCATGAAAAGACGTTTAAATAACACCTCAAGTCACTGCATTCTATTATTAAAGCACAATTTCAGAATTTCCTGCCGCCGCCATGCTTCATGTTATGATGCTGTCACCACATAAAGTACCGACTTTAACTCCAACCTTTTATTTTAGTTTATTTCAACGTTGTAAAATGACATGAATGTCAAATATCTGCTTTTGTTTTGACCATCAACGTATGAATAAATACTGTTCCCTAGATTTAGTAAAATATTATCTCTAATATGACAAAAGAGGAAAAATCTATCAGTTAATACTTTTAAAAATGATTCACTGCTTTAAGTAAAACTGTAATTTTATGGTCACACACTGTAAAAGAACAAAGTGCTATTTATAAGGATTGTCGTTATGTATAGGGTTTTTTTTTTCCTGTTTTCTTTTCTCTCAACTTTAAACTTTTTCTTTGAATTTACAAAACATTATCGGTAAAATAACAAAAGATGGAAATTCTGCACGATTACACTTTTGAAAGTTTAGATTTTTTTTCAGTGTTTGATGTACGATTTTCTTTCTGTCAAATACTGAAAATCATTTGTAAAATAACGACATTTTCTGCTGATTTAAATCGTGTAATTTTACAGTCAAACTTTGTCCAAGAACCAAGAACAAATTACCGTTGATAAAAACAATACAGAATACTGATGTGGTCAATATTTATAGATTTATTCCAGTTAACATTTTAATTCATACTTTTTTTTCTTCTGTGACTTTAATAGACTGTAATTGAACCAAAAAGCCAGAAGAGCTGCTAAATAACAGCAAATTTCTCCAGAAAAAGATCTTTAAAAAAAGGATTTATGTCTTTATTTATTGAAACCCTCCAGGAGGTTGGAAGTGGACCAGAGTAGTTAAACCAGTCAGACGCTGCTCAGTCATCAGTAAATAATTTTAACGATACAACACATGATTCTGCAGGATGAGCTTTAACTTTCAATAATCAGATTGCTGATGGAGAACTTCTGTATTCATACTTTTCCTTGTTGTTTGCAGCATGATCGGGCTCATCGTGGTGTTCGCCGCCATCATCGTGCTCACCTTGACTCTGGCCTTCACAGGTAGGAGGCCCGAGGGCATGCTGGGAGTTCTCACGTCTGTTTGTCTAAACTAAAAAGCACTTAATCCTTTTGGTGAACAACAAACCAGCAGGAGTTGACGAGCAGGTGCAGCTTCATGAGAGCTTTTTGGGAACATTTCTAGCTTCTGTTGGGGATCAATGATGCTGCTCATGTCTGTTACACAGTTAATTATTATTGACAGAGATTAGATGTGTCTATAAATAAGACTAGTTCTATATTTTTTGCACAAAGACCTGCATTCTATTTCCACATGCCATGTATTTAGGGCGGGCTGCAGGGTGGCGCAGTTGGTTAGCACTGTTGCCTCGCAGCAAGAAGGTCGCCAGTTCGCGACCTTCTTGGCACCGGGATCTCTCCATGTTCTCCCCGTGCAGCGTGGGTTCTCTCCGGGTTCTCCGGCTTCCTCCCACAGTCCAGAAACATGCTGAGGTTAATTGGTGATTCTAAATTGTCCGTAGGTGTGAATGTGAGTGTGCTTGGTTGTCTGTCTCTAAGTGTAGCCCTGTGATAGACTGGTTACCTGTCCAGGTGAACCTGCCTTCACCCTGAGTCAGCTGGGATAGACTCCAGCCCCCCATGACCCTAGTGAGGACTAAGCGCTATAAAGATAATGGATGGATGTTTAGAACTGTTGGTTTTCAGGGTGTTCTGGTGCCTTTCAGATAACTCCACGGTGGTGATGAGCAGCAACACCAAGCCGGTGGCCAACCTGGGCGAGGACGAGCTGCTCAGCTGCTACCTCCACACCAACACCTTCCAGGACCGCTTCAGGGACATGTCGGTCACCTGGCAGCGGACGGACCTGGAGGGGCTGGTCTACCTGTACCAGAACGCCGCGCCCGTCCTCCAGGACCAGGCCTCGCAGTTCAGAGGCAGGACTCACCTGTTCCCCGACGCCGTGATCGCCGGCAACGGGTCTCTGCTGCTGAGGAGCGTGAGGAGGAGCGACGAGGGGACGTACACCTGCAGCATCGGGTCGGCCGAGGGCCACGGCCGGGTCAGCGTCTACCTGAGGACGGCAGGTGGGAGGACTCGTCCTTCCACTTCACCGTCTGTTTGCTTAGAAGGAGTCTCTTCGAGGAAACTGGTTCCGTTGAATCCTCCCTGTTCAGCGTGAACGGCTGGAAAACAGACACTTAATAAATATGACAGAAAAAAAAACTATCTGTGAAACAATGACCCTTCAGCTGATTTAGAAACAATTAAACAGTAATTTCACACATTTTAGAAATCTGCAAAAATACAGCCGTCAACATGAAGTTATATAAATGTTACTGAATTTAATTTAGATGTAAAATGTTTATTTTTCTAAATTATATTTTTGTTCTTTTTCTATTGTTTGCTCATAAAGTCACATTATTTTACTGTATTTAAATGAAAATATTGTCATTTCACAGATATTTGTTTTTTTTTTTTAAGTATTGACAAATGGAAAATAATTTTAAAATAATAATAAGAATTCTAGAGATTTTTTCTATTTTGTTCATTTACAAATTACAATTTTTATAATTTTTATATGAATAATAATAATGAATAAGATTAACAGGTTCTTTTACAATGTTTGACTATGAATTGCACTTTTTTTTTTTTTACTGTTATTCAATGAGGAAAAAAAATATTTAAACCATTAATCAAATGCTAAATTAAAGAGGTTCACTTCTCTGGGTTAAAACAATTGTTGAATTAGAGGTGTGGGGTTTTTGTTTTTGTTCATTTTGCACTTTATTTACTTATTTTACAGACTCTACAACCACATGACTCACACCAGCTTCATCCTGAATCCATCGTTCTAACGTTCCACTCTTCTTCTTCTTCTTCTTCTTCTTCTCTCAGCTTTTTCGGCGCCGAACTTCACCTTCTCCAACAACACCCTGGTGGCCGAGGCCCAGCGCTGGTTCCCGAAGCCCAACGTCACCTGGTTCAACCAATCCGGGAGCGTCCTGAACGGGACGACGACGTTCGAGGTAATCGACAGCGGGATCTTCAGCGTGGTCAGCCGGCTGCAGGATGCCCACGTCTACGACTCGTACAGCTGCAGGATCGAGAACGAGCTGGTGTCAGCCACTTCTGAGGAAACCATCAAAGGTACACCAGCCTCACAACACATGTCCTTACATCTGGCCTTCTTCTGGTAACACCTGCTATGACGTGTGTGTATTTTTAATTTTACATTGAAGCACTTCCAGCTGCATAAACTGTGCCGTACAAATGAAGTGTTTTTATTTCACAGGCAGCGGTGTTTCAGGGAAAACATACATCACGTTCAGCGCTGCGTCGTCCCTCCTGGCGTCACTTTACCTGAACATTATCCTCTGCATCTGTCATGTGACCTGATGCACGTCCAACAGTTATGTTATATGTCACACTGTATGTACAGGTTGTGTTGGACTCAGTCCTGTTTAGGTGGTCTTGCTGGCATTTAACTCTGTGGTGCAATAACTTAACGGTCAACTTACAAATCCCAGATCGCCATGAGCCTGACTTTTGTTTGCTCTTGTTCACATAGTTCAGATAGTCTCAGATTACAGGAAAAGAAATGGAAGCTGCTGTGAAAAGAAAAGCAGTCGAGTCAACCAGTGATGTTTCCTGAAGCGTATGTAGCTGAATGTCTGGAACTCAGTGTTTATGTGCTGAAATCTGATGCTCAGCTCCAGAACTAAAAATACAGCTTTGGTTGGTCGCTTCAGCTCATCGTCTTGCTGGAAAACAAATCTTCTCAAAAGCAGAAGTTCTCTTGCAGACGGCATCAGGTTGTCCTCCAGGATTTATTTTACCTCCTACCTTGATGAGCCTTCCAGGGCCTGGTG
>NW_007579186.1:62929-92572 GCF_000690725.1 Stegastes partitus
ACAGAGTCTTTCTCTTTGTCTCCCATGAAGCTTTGATGGTGAAGATCAGCCAACAGTTGCATGAACAGTCTCCTTCATTTTAGGTGCTGAAGCTTGTTGCTGTGACTTATCTAACCTTTTAGATTGTTGATTAATTGACGTTTCTCTGCATAAATCAGCCTTTAATTGTAAATTCCTGTTTTTTTAAAAAAAAAAGGCCAAACTGACCGTGTTCCTCATTCTGACTTTGAGCTTCAAATTTCAGCATCAAAACACTGATTTCTACATTATTGTTTATGACTATCGAGCTGCATATGTCTGCATTTAAACTGTTTTCATACATTTTATATTCATGTTTAACTGCCTAAATGCAGATTTTATTTTATTATATTATTGAGGAATTAGATGTTTTCGCTGTTTGTGATGTTCATGGTGAAGCTATAAAAACATGCAGCCTGTTAACACAAATAAAAAGAAACTAAGAAGGAAATTGATGCATCTTTACTGTTAAAGGCCTTTTTAAAAAAAAGCAAAGTGAAACCACCTCCATGCAGCTCCATTGTCCTGTGCTGCCAGTAGATGGGGGCAGTCAGAGTGCAGCCTGGTGCTGCAGAGTCCCGGGAAGTCCTCGGACCACCCCGGATAGTCTGAGAGGAGCTTCCTATTGGTCTGGTCCGAGCTGAGGTGTCAGATGTCCGTGGATCCGTGAACGCAGCCTGAGAAAAGTTTGCCAGGGTGGGAGTTTGTGACTTTGTTGTTGTCACGGTGCACAAACTGCTCATTTAGCGCCTTGTTATGCACAAGACGGACTTTGCTAAAGCTTTCTTGCCGCTCTGACAGCTCGCTGGAGGTTCTCTGGTTGTTTTTGGCACCAACATGTCGGAGCAGAGCGCAGACAAACCGCCGCTCAGTCCGGAACAGAACGGCGACTCTGTGAACCCCAGGGCGGTCTGTCCCGCGTGTCGACGGCTGTACCGGGACCCGCGGATCCTGCCCTGCCTGCACACCTTCTGCTCGGACTGCATCGCCCAGCTGGAGCCCTTTTCCGCGTCTCCGCCGCGCGGCCGCCGCGACGCGCCGGAGGCGGAGGACCGAGCCGCCGTCACCGTGCTCTGCCCCGACTGCGACTCCGAGGTGGACCTGCCTCCGTCGGGGCCGGCCGGGCTGAGCGTCGACCACCTGGCGCTGGATGAGGTGTTCCTGGAGACGCTGGTGAGCGACGGGCCGCTGGGCTGCGACCTGTGCGGCGAAGGAGGCGCCGAGAGCCGCTGCGAGGTTTGCTGCGTCAACCTGTGCGCGTTCTGCTGCCAGGCGCACAGGTAGGCACCAGATGATACAGCCAGTGATCAGAAATAATCTGAAATAGAGAAAAAACTGCTGAGTTATGGTCAGAAAAGTTTATTTTTAGATGGATCAGTATTTAAATAGCTGAAATGTTGAAAACTATGTGAATAAATCAACTTTATTCTGGTTTAAATTGACAGTTAATGTGGAAATGTTGCCTCAGTATACAGCTGAAGCAGCTCCTATAAAAAGTATTCACTTCTTTGTCAGTTCACTCTTTTATTGCTTTTCAAAACTGAATCGTGCTCATTTTAATCTAACTTTAAAGGTAAGATTTTACAGGAAAAGACTCTTTCATGTCAAAGTGAGAAGAAATTTCTACAAGATAAAAGCAGATTAATTAAATATATTAAATGTAAGTGTTCACCTGCTTTCAGATGAAGTTTGAGGCTCAGTGCCAAAGAGAGAAACGTGTTTATGGTCAGATCCTGGTTAGTTTAGTTTAGTTTGGCATCTTGAAAAGAATTCACCCCAGAAAAGCCTCTTTAATGCCAAAGTGAGAGAAGATATTTTTAAAGTAATACCAGATTCATTAAGCGGTTGTTCAAGTATTTACTCTTTTATTTATGTGAAGCACTTTGAGTTGGACCTGCTGTATGAACTGTTCTATACGAACACATTTATCATCATTATTAGTCCTGTTATTTACAGATTCACGATGTGTGGGTCCTTTTTTATGATTTTCTAGTCTGTGTTTCACGCCTCACAGCCAGCAGCAGATAACATCAGCTTTCCTGCTACATTTATAACCACATCTTAGATGAAGGAGCCTTTGTGTTATTTCTATGCATCTCACATGCCGTCCGTCCCGTTTGCAGGCGTCAGAAGCGAACAGCGTCCCACTCCGTTCAGGCTCTGGAGGACCTGAAGGCCCGAGGGCGCCTCTGCCGGCCCGTCTTGTGCTCGCTGCACCCCGGCCAGGAGCTCCGGCTCTTCTGCCAGCCCTGCGACCTCCCCGTCTGCCTGGAGTGCGCCGCCACGCTGCACCGCGACCACCGCTGCTGCCCCACGCAGGACGTCATCGATCGCCACGGAGACCGCATCCGGGAGCTGGTCGCCGGGCGGCTGCGTCCTCGACTGGAGCGTCTGGAGGAGTCGCTGCAGAAGGTGAAAGATGGCTGTTCCTCCGGTTGTTTTTAAATGTGAAATGAGCAGCTCAGTGTTTATCTGGTGAAGCAGCACCATGACAAAGACTTCTGTGGCGCTTCATGACTTTCAGACAATGTTAATGAGTTTAGGTCTTGAATTCTGCTTCTAGATGATGTAATAACTCACGAACCAGCTCCTCCATCATCCTTGTAGCCTGTCGGGGCTCAACTGATTCGTCCAGCTTTACGTTTTGTTTTTTTTAAATCTACCTTCAATTGTCCTCCTGCTGCAGGTGGAATCTTCCCAGGAGGCTCTGCAGACGCGAGTGGAGGCGACGGCCAGCGAGGTGAGGGCGTTCGCTCGAGGCTACGCCAGCGCCGTGGAGCAGCACTGCGTGGCGCTGCTGCGTCGCCTCGAGGAGCTCCGAGTCCAACGAAGGTAGGAAGTAACCGACGAGTCACGTCTCTTAATCTCATTGTACATGTGTATAGTGACAATAAAGGCATTCTATTCTTTGGAAAGCAGCGTGTTTTTGAGAAGGAAGTTCTGTATCAAATGTTGTGTTGACCCCCACATCAATTTTCTCAACACCTGTCTTGTCATTCCCGTCCATCCTGCAGGAACCAGCTCCACCTGCAGGGGGCGCAGCTGCGTCAGGCGCTGCTCGACGTCCGTGGCGGCGTCGAGTTCGCCGAGCGGCTGCTGAGCTGCGGCTCCGACGCCGAGATCCTCAGCGCCAAGGGGGTGACGCTGAGGAGGCTGACCACCCTGTCGGAGCGCGGCTACGACCCCCGCCCGGCAACCGTCGCCCCCGACGACGACGACGGCATCTGCTTCATGGCCAGCGAGCCGGCGGGGGAGGTGGAGGGATACCCGGTGGTCGGAGTGATCAACTCCAGGACGGTGGACGTCAGCAGGTGCACCGTCGAAGGAGAAGGTGAACCAAGCGTCAGAGTCAAACTGTTTATGAACCACTGTTCATACAAACAGGATGTAAAACAACAGAAATAATTCAGGTTCTAAATAAAAGACTCACTAAAAACATGAACTTTATGTGTTTGCAATCAACAAACACCAGAAAAAGTCCAAAACCAGAAGCGCAGAACAAAACAATGACAGAAAAGTTCACAGAAAGTTTCTCCTGTTTGAGTTAACGGCAGAATCCAGCTGCTTGAGGAGGAACTTCACAGGTTTGGCCTGTTTTCTGTCTTATCAACATGTAAATTTACACTTTTTTTTCTGTTATTTTACTTTTTATAGTCTGAATTTAACAAAAAGGTGCAGTCAAGAAAATATTTACCATCTCATAATTTAAAATGTCCCTCATTTTTATTTCAAACCACGATAAATATCTAAAAAAATAACTGTTTCGTTGCTGATTTAACGACAGTATTTAAACAAAAAAACGTGTTTTTATAGTAAAGCAAAGTAAAAGAACAAATTATTATTTTGCAAAATGTGGACATGATTCAGTTTTGGCCTCAATAACTGAATTAAAATAAATTAAATAAACTCATGTGATTATATCAGATATTATCTGTCGGTTAATAAACTGAGAAAATCTGTCAAATAACATTTAAAAAATCACTTATTTAATATTGATGTAATTTCTTAGAAATAATTTGAATTATTTAACGAAAAGTATTTTTTTTTGCTGATTTAAATACAGTAAATAAAAATAAAAGTCTAATTTTACAGTCCAGTACATTAAAAGAACAAACTGCTCTTTTAATGTGGATGTTTTTTAGTTTTTTTTAGTTTTTATCTGCAATTTAACAAAACAGGAAATCTGAGAAACAACAGTCAAAAAAATTCATAATCTTAAATTCTACATAATTTTTCTTTCAAATAACAATAAAAATCTATAAAATAACTGTTGTTTTTGCAGATTTAACTACAGTATTTTTTTTTTTTAAGTCATTTTATGTTAAATCAGTGTCAAACAGAACTGGTTCAGGAATCACTTTACATTTCTAACATGTTAAAACTGCTTCACCGTGTTCAGTCGGAACCAACTGGGTCGATGCTGGAGTCATAAATCCTCGTTTTTGGTCTTTTAAGTGAGAAAACTGGAGATTAGACGAAGCAGTTTGTCTGCTCGACGCCTCCTGCAGCAGATAAACACTGTTGTTCCCTCGGCGGCTTCAAAGCAAACATTCCTGCGGGATGGAAGGAACGCCGGCGGCCTGAGGGCATGTTTGCTCACAAACACGCCGCCGAGGGAAGCTTCAGGTGAAGGCAGGACGCTTTAGTGACTTGTTTGAGAAGCTGAAGACGAGAGGTGACCAGAGTTACTCACCAAAGGAAAAGAAAGTGAGCGAAAGAGGAATCGTGGAGTCGTTCAGACGCCACAGTTCCTCTTTCTGACGCGACCACAACGTCAAGCCACAATATGGTGACCTCTGACGGGTTCACAAGTTCAGCTGGGCTCTTTTACTGAGGAGGAAGACAACAGTCGTACATTATTACAGCATTAATAATAATAATAACAATATGTAGAAGTTTTAATTGATTAAGCTTCACCTGATCACTGCCAGCGCTGCAGCTAATCATTGATTCTGTTATCGGTTGATCAGAATCAGCTTCATCGGCCACGTAGGTGAATTCATACGAGACGTTTGGCTCTCAGAGGACTTTTAAAAGGACTTTACAGCAGATTAAAGAGGAAAAATTAACTTTTATTACGATGCACAACTGCAGATATGTGCCCAAAAACATACAAGTAAACTCATTTAATCTTAAAGTAAATTAATCTGTTGATTATTTTCTCGATTCATTGTTTGGAAAATGTTGAAAAACATCCGTCAGCGTTTCCTAAATCCCAAGATGACGTCTTTAAATGGAGTTTGCCTTTGTCCCAAGCCCAAATAATTCTGGCGTACAGGAGGAGAGAAACCAGAAGCTGTTCATGTTTAAAAAGCTGAATTTAGTCGATTATGACTTTAGTTGTGGAGAACTGATCGGTGAGTCGCTGCAGCTCTAATCATTAACACACATTTGCTGCGTCTCTGTTTCATAGCGACGTGAGTTCAGCGTCTTTGGAGGAAACTGATGATTTTTTCCGTCTGTTTTTGACACTTTATCGACCGTGTTGTGTAAAACTACTTCCTGATCATGACGCGGTGGTGAGGAGGACACCGGCGGCCGCTCAGAGTTCTGCAGCAGCTTTTCTTCTTGGTCTGGAGCTCAGATTAAAGCCGAGTTTACGCTGAGACGAACACAGAAACCAAAGCAAACAGGAGTCGATGTCGCGCTGAGCTAATGTTTGTCGTGTTTTCTGTTCGGCTGCTTGTCAGAGTGTGAATTAGTCGGTTTGTGTTTGGTTTGTTCAGCACGTTGACCTCAGCGACCTCTCAGCAAACGTTTCCTTTGTCTGCAAACATCTGGCAGCAAAGAAACAGTGTTATACTGGAACAAACAAATATCTGTATGGAATTTATTTTAGTCCATTTAAAAGTAAGAATACAGATTTGTACAGTTTTAGGCTTTTTTTTTAAGGTTTTCTAAATCAAATTAAATTCACTAATTTTATACTTTTTTCAGGGTTTTCACAGATTAATTACTAAAATTTAACAAAAGTGTGAAAATCTGTAATATAAAAGTAAAAATAGAATAATTCTCAGTCTGTAATATACTTTTTTTTCTTTCAAATTATGGCAAATATCTAAAAAATATATATGTTTTTTGCTGAATTAAATACAGTTTTTTGTAAAAAAAAAAAAAAAAAAAATGTTTTTTGCTGAATTAAATACAGTTTTTTGTAAAAAAAAAAAAAAAAAAGTCTAATTTTACAGTCAAATGTTTTAAAAGAACAAACGACTGTTTATGAAAAAAATACAGATTTTTTATGAAGATTTTTTTTTTACAGTTTTTTAATTATTATTGGCAAATTACTAAAACAGGAGAAATCTGTAAAATAAACAGCAAATTGTTCAAAAATGACCCTTTAATCTCTAATATTAAGGGTTCATGTTTCACAGCCCACCGACTCCTGATGTGTGTCTTTCAGGCTTTTCTTCTTTGAGCAGCGTCAACGTGTGAAATCAGATAAACTCTCGTTAGAGGGTCAGATAACGGCCACAGAGTCCTGCAAGAAAGTAGAAAACCACAGAGGCTTACTGCCGGTTATCTCCTCGGAGCGCGAGTAGAGGCTGAGAGGCGCTGCACAGGTGCATTGTGGGCCGCGACTGTAACGGCTGCAGCAGCTTAGCGGGACGTAAACGTGATGCGTCTGTTAGCAACGGCGGCTGCAGATGAGCTGATTCATGTTCTACAATCCTGAGTTTCAAGAAAAACAGAAGGAAAAATCTGCAGAAAATAGTGATGATTTTCCAACTTGTTGATGCAGATGAATGCAAGCATGGTTGTAGCATACATTCTTTAAAATTACTTTTATTTTATTCAATTTTCCTTTTTTTCCCATCTCCAATCTTTCTGTTTTCCGTTTATACTGAGGGAATCATTCCATGTAAGAAGCTGAAATCTTACCTTTTGCTTGATAAATGTCTAGAAAGAAACTTTTTGGCATTTCAGAAACGATAAAACAGAAAAGCTAATTGTGGTTCACGTTCAGAATTTTCTTTTTTAACTGCGTTTCAAAGCTCAAGACTCAGAAAAAAAACCCTTAAATGAACTCGTTACTTCCAGTTCGAGCAAAAACAGCTTTTTCTGTCTGTTTGAGTTTTGAGAGACGAGTCGAATGAACCAGAAACTCAGTTTTAGCACATGAGCTGCGAGTTTTTGCTGCTTGGTTCTTAACAGCAGCTTAATTCCTTCCTTAACTCTTCTGTTCATCCCCTCTGAGGTAGATTCATCAGCGACGGCGGCGTCTAAACCCTGCAGACCAACGCTGGATGATTAGTTGTACGACGGCTAACAGACCCCGACAGGGAACGCGGCATTAATCACCAACGACGTTTGCTTTAACGCGACAACAAAACCTGATGAATGTCTTCAGCCGCTTGATGAAACTCTGAATAATGACGAGAGGGTTTTGTGGAAACTCAGCTGAAGTCACACCGTCATGCGTTTGGAGGGAAAGCGACTCAGTTTTGTGGGTAAAAAGTGAAGACAAATGTCCAAGAGCGTGTCCACGTTTGTGGTGCGTCCGGATGATGAAGAGCCTCTTTAGTGCAGCACAAAGCTCTCAGGAAGCAGAGTCCTGCCTCGACTGTTTGTGCTGAAAGAAACCGTTCAGTGTTTACTGCGTCCATGTTTGTGCGTCTGTCCTCACATGAACTTGAATCTGTAGTCGTATTTTTTATTTAATGTGAGCATCTGAGAGAGTTTTTTATTCTTTAACAAAACTTTGGAGGAGGTTTTGAAGGAGGAGTTTTCTTTTGCAGCACCAAAGTTGCTTTTGGTACCACTTTTTATTAAACAATTGACACACTATGAGTTACAAAACTGTGATTTTTCTTTTAGCCCAGTAATAATATCATAGAAGTCTTCCAGTTGGGACACTACTGAAGTCATACCTGCTTAACGATTGCCCTAATATTGGCCATAAATGCACATTTTTCTCATTAAGTAGCCTTTGATTGGCATTTTTAAAGCTCCTATTGTCATGGGACTAAACAAAAAAAAGCCTCTTATGGTGAAAAATAAAGATTTGATTTTTGGTGGACTATCAGAATAGACATAAACGTGGATGTTTTTTGACCAAATTTGCACCGTCATAGCACTGGTTTGTGTTGTTCGATCAAATGAGGGTTGGATCATTGGAGACCACATGTACACATCAATAAACCTGCAAAGTTTCAGGACTTTATCTCGGTTTTTTCTCCAGTTTTGGCTCTTCAAACATCGATCCGCTGATTGGAGCAAAGAAAACGGTGCAAAAATGGACATGGACCCCCTTCTTTAAGAGTTTTTGACTCAAAAACTAATGTTACACATGAGACCAGATGTACCATGTGGTCAGCTCGATCAATATTCATCACGTTGAATACGAATCAGTCAAACTGAAGATGGTCAGACGTGGAGCATTCAGTGAATTGAGGCAGAATGACTCGTCTGTAGTTGTAGCGTCGGAGGTTTTTCAGTCTTTAACAGCAGGTTGAAGGAGGCGACCTCCTGCTTCAGTCAGCTGTTCAAGATGTTCAACAAATGAGTGTTGGTGCAGTTTTAGACAGCCGTGTGGCCTCTAACCTCTAACCTCTAACCTCTAACCCCGGTGGCCTCAGGTCTTCAGAGGGGCGTCCAAGGCCAGAGAGGAACCTTCACCCTGGTGTGCCGAGACCCGGCCGGAGAGCAGATGGCTCGAGGTGGAGAAAACGTCCAGGTCAGCATCGTCCACAAGGACAAGAAGAACTGGTGAGTCCATGACTGAGTGTGTGTGGCCGCTTCTGATTCAGCTAAGTTCCACAAAACCAGCTGCCAAAGCGTTTCTATATTAGTGTGGAGACGTTTTAGGGTCAAGTTTTATCATTGACCCAATGAGTAAATATGGACGGAGCAACTTTTCAGGTTGGAGACTGGATCTTCTAGATATGGGGGGTGGGTTAGAGGCTGAAACCAGAAGTTTACATCCACTGGATAAAAAGACATCAAACCTTTTTTTTTCCCACCGGCCGAAAATAAAAGAAAACAAAACGGTCCCGGTTTAAGATCAGCAAGAATAACCACGAAAAGCCACAAAAAGCAAAAAGAAAGAGAGAGAGAAAATGTTTTATTACTTTCTTCAAAGTCAGAAGTTTACATCCACTAAGATGCCTTCAAACTATTTGGGAAAAAGGAGAAAGCTTGAAGCCTGAGAACACCATCCCATCTGTGAAGCACGGGGGTGGCAGCATCATGCTGTGGAGGGACTGGTGAACTTCACACAATAGATGGCATCATGAGGAAAGAACATGATGTGGAGATATTGAAGAAACATCTCCAGACATCAGCAGGAAGTTAAAGCTTGGACACTAATGGGTCTTCAGATGGACAATGACCCTCAGCATAGCTCCAGATTAGCTATAGAGAGGCTTCAGGACAACAGAGTCAGTGTTGTGGAGTGGCCATCACAAAGCCCTGATCTCCATCCTGGAGAACATCAGTGGAGCAAGGAGACCAACAAACCTGACCCAGTTCCACCAGTTCTGTCAGGAGGAATGGACCAGAACTCATCAGACTGTTGTGAGAAGCTTGTGGAAGGAAACCCAGAACGTTTGACCCAAGTCATAGAGTTTAAAGGCAACGCTAGCAGATACTGAGGAGATGGATGTAAACTTTTGGTTTCAGCTGTACGTATAAGATGAATGTAGCCGCTATGATGCACCCACTGGTTTGTGAACAACGATTCTAAAAATATCCATGAAAACCCAACAAGTACAAGGATTCCCTGAATTCCTAAGACTTGCATGTAATAATGAAATCGCCTTACGTCTTGAAGCCTTGAGATCTTAGTCTTTTAAAAGCCGACATAACGAGCACGCCACCCTGAAACAGACCCTGCTTTGTCCACTATTTTCCTCTAAACGGGTCCACATTTACTAAAAGAACATCATGATGTATTTGCAAGGTTTAAGAACGGGCCATTGACGCCATAAACTCATCAGGAAAATGTTCACGGAGCTAAAAGATCAAGTAAGAAGTCGGGACATTTTCTCATAGACTTCTGTACGATCTTGCAACCAGAGATGTCGCCCCCTGCTGGTCGTTAAAAGGAATTCAGGTTTCTGACTCGGACGCGACGTCCATCTTTTGCATGCAGTCTTTAATTAGGGCGAAGTGTGGAAACATGGTGTATAAAGTGAACTGAAACTAAAAACTGTTAAGAAAATGAACAAACAGCTGCTTAAGGGGGAAAAAAACAAGGACACTGGATTCCGGTTAGAGTCTGTTGAAGCCGTTACCTCGTCTGTTTGATTAAAACGAGTTTTATTCTGCCGTCTGTAGCAGGAAGTCTCAGCAGCAGCAGCAGCTTGCATGTAGGAGCCTTTCTGGTTAATTAACTCTTGCAGCCGTCCGATGTCGACACACGTGGGAGTTTCTCATCTGCAGCCTGTAATCTGAGGCGTTATGAAGCTGCACCAGGCTGCTGCTGGATGTCCACACCAACAGGATGTGACATTAAACTGACTGCTTCCACCTTCCAAACAACACGGCTTGTCTGTTTGTTTTAGTTAGTTTACTCGGTTATTGAGTGGAATGACATTTAGGAACAGCTTGGATGCACATATTTCTTTTCTTAATGCATTGCAGAGCTGTTTGGTTGTCACGCAGATACACTGGATTGATTTTAATAACTTTAATCTGCAGTAGACAACTGGCTTTTCTAGAAAGATGCTCACATTAGAGACTCCGTATTGGTGATCATCAGTCACATTTTACTAACAAGCTGACCTGTTTCCTGCAGCACGGTGGAGACGACGGTGGCGGACAACAGCGACGGATCCTACAGCGTTTCGTTCACACCTGAGGAGCCGGGAGTTTACTCGGTGTGGGTTTGTGTCAAAGCCCAACACGTGAAGGTACAAACCTGAGCTGTAATCTGCGTTTCAACGAGGCTCTTTATTGTCTTTGTTCAGCTGCGTGTTAACACAACGAGCTGACAGCCGGACAGAGCGTCGCCTCGGGGACGCTCACATCATCCTGACAAATTACACAATCCTGCACCCGAATGTCGACAGCGTTAGAGATGTTCAGTTTATCTCCTGGAATGTTTAACGAGTGAAACACCGTCAGACATCCTGAGTTATCAAGATTTAGCCACTCTGCTGTTTTTTTAACCCTCTGGTGGGTTTGAAAGGTGTGTTGTTCTGAAAATACCCCCAAAATCACACCATCTGTCACAACAAGACACTGAGAACACGCTTCAGTATCAAGACATTTCATCAAACTCACTTTATCCTGCAGGTGTCATTTGTTTTTTAAGTTTTTTTAGCTCCATCCAGATTCTGTAAAAATAAAAAAATTCTGCACTTCTGAACGCTTAACGGTTCCCTCACTCCTCATCTGGAAAAAATAACCAACTATATAACCAATATTTCATTTTTAATTGCCAATAATCCAAATTCTGTAAAAAAACAAAAAATTCTGCGCTCTCTGACGCAACTGGAAAGTCAAGAGTGATTCAGCTGTGACCTTCAGTCATGGAGGAAAAAATCTGGAAGTTCTCGACTGAACTGCAGGATGTTTAATACAAACAGATCGGAGACGAGTACAGGAATGAATTAAAAATCTAAGTTGAATATCTAAAGTATGTGGAGTCTCCATGTTTCCCAGTGTTAGTAACACGTGTGAATGTCAGTTTAGTACAATTTTTGTGAAATAAGCAACCAAGAGAAGAAATTCAACTTTTGTATTTTTCTTTTTTTTATATAATTTACGGCGTTATAAATGTTGTCACACTGCACGGAAGACATTTCAGAGTTCTCTCTCCTTCTTCACAGTATGTTGTCCTAAAAATATCCCCAAAACCACAGCATTAATCCCAACATTAATCACAGCATTAACCACAGCATGAACCAGAGCAGGACACTGTGAGGACATAAAGAATAACTGGTTGTATGTTTAAGTTGGTTCCTTAACTACTCGTCTAGGAAAAGTAACCAAGTCCACGCGTCAATATCAAGACATTTCATCAAAACCACGTCATTCTACGTGTGGCTTTTTTTTTTTTTATTGCCAAAAATCCAAATTCTGTAAAAAACAAAAAATTCTGCGCTCCCAGACGCAGCTGGGAAGTCAGGAGTGATTCAGCTGCGACCTTCAATCATGTAGGAAAAAATCTAGAAGTTCTGAACTGCAGGATGTTTAATTAAACAGATAACAGACGAGTACAGGAATGAATTAGAAGTGTCAGCAGTTAAATATCTAAAGTACGTAGAGTCTCCATTTTCCCGAGAGAAGAAATTCAGCTTTAGTTTTTTTTTTGCTTCTGGTCGAAGCAGCGTCGGCGTCCGTTAACCTCGACAGACAAACGGACCGACTCGGTTCTGACTCGGTTCTGTCTCCTCCTGCAGGGTTCTCCGTTTGCTCTGAACGTGAAGAGGAAGCTGAGGAGCCACAGCGGGACGTTCCACTGCTGCTCGTTCTGCTCCAGCGGAGGAGCTAAAGAGGCTCGATGTGGCTGCACAGGAACCATGCCAGGTCTGTCGGGGCGGCGCTGAGTAGAGATGAAAGTACTCGTCGATTTAGAGGAGGACGAGGAGGGAGATCAGTGGGACGGACAACCTGGAGTGACTGTTTCATTAGACAGCACTGGCGTCTATTTGTTCTCTACTCTACATGTGAAGTCACTGTTAAGGTTATTTGATGAATACGATCCTCAGAAATGCTTAAAGTCCCTCAAAAGTCATTGATTAAACCCCTAGAAACTCATCTCTGTGTGTGAAAATGACCAATTTAGAAGTTTTTTCCCATGAAAATAAGCTCTTTCTTTCTGAAAACGTCAGATAAAATACACTTAAACTTACAAAATCTCTGCTCAGAAGGCAACGAGCTCAACAGGTTGGCTCACTACGCATTTAAAAAATTAGAATTAAAGCCTAAAAATGTGTTTTGTTTAACAGCTTGATGCTTCAGATGCAGGTGGGACTCCTTCTATGTCGAGACGGCTTTACAAACAGAGTATTAGAAGCATTTTTTGGACTATTTTTGAAACAAATCAAACAGCTACAGGAGGATTTTCTCACCTGAAACTGTGACAGTCACGATTGAAAACCGCTGTTCTCTGCATTTACAGCAACATTCAGTGAAAAATTCGTAGGTGAAATCATGTTAGTTTATTATTCAGCAGTACAAGAATTGACAGACATAACGTCTCCTGATGCTCTGATCAAACCTGCTAATGAGGAAACATGTAGGCGTCTGTGCAGCTTTTGCACAAACTGGACATGAAGTAAGCTTTGTTTCTGAGCAGCTTTGTGCATTTTATTAAGATGATCACCTGGTTTAAAGTAAAACGTGCACGAGTTCAGTCTAAATCCTGTCGGGTTGAACAGCACAGTCCTTCACTTTCTGTCTCTTTTGTTCCCTAAAAGACTAAAACAAAAGACCTGATCCGGCCTCTGATGGTGTGTGTGTTCCTGCAGGAGGCTTTAAAGGCTGCGGTCACGGCCATAAGGGACACCCGGGGAAGCCTCACTGGTCCTGTTGCGGCAGCACGCTGCAGCAGTCCCAGTGTTTGCCTGCTAGCGTCCTGGCTGCAGTTTCCTCTCGCGGCCACCTGAGAACGGTGGAGCTGTGAAGGCGCCGAGACGACCCGTCCGGATGATGCAAGTCCGCGCAGGACGGCGGCAAGACAAGGTTTCCCGTTTGAAATCTTGGGACGACTGGAACAGATCAGACGGAGGAAGTGAAACTGTGAAGACACAGCGAGTGACGTAAGCCGACGGCGATGCAGCAGAATGTGAGATCAGCCCTGAGAGCTCTGGGCCTGTTGCTTCAGTCTTTATACATCACATAGAGACATGTTTATTACGCCCATGTTGGTGTCTTGTTCTCACCACATCACCTGGTTTATGATCTGACTATTATTGCTTCACTTTAACCAACTATATGAACATTTTGGGCTCAAAAACACACAAAAAATATAAAAATCTGATTTGAAAAAATATATTTATTACAATAAAAACCACAAACGTGCTGAACGAAGCATTTTGAAAGATGAAAATGTGACCATAGGTTCCAAATATGAACATGAAAAGATAGATTTGATATAAAATCAAACAAATACCGTAATTTCTGGACTATGAGGGCACCTGAATATCAGCCACACCCGCTAACTTTAAAAAGAAAACCAGTTTTGTGCATCTACAGGATGCACTTGTCTCTAAGCTGCAGGTGTCCACGTTGTAACATGAGATATTTACACAGAAAGATGTTTTTAACTTTTAATTCAATACGTACACGAATACGTGAGAAAAAGTAGCAGCTCATAGTCCAGACATTACGGTAATATACGAAGCAGGTGTGTCTTTCTTTCTGTTTTTATCGATTCCACTCCTGAAAACAGTTTGTGTCCAGAATGATGCACATCAGGAGCTGCACTTCAGGGACTTTCTTTCACTTTCGTTTTGTAAAACCACAAAAAATTCTAAAGATGTTGACAGAAATGCGACGCGTGTTTCATACGCAAGTTTTTTTTCACACGTTCATAGCATCATATCTCCGGTTTTACGTGTTCTATCGACGTGAAACTCAAACTGGGAGAGAGTTTAAAGTCTGAACTTTCAAGTGAAGGTGCCGTGACACCTCGAACATGTTTTATTATTATATGATGCTGGTGTGACGGCGGACCTCGGTGGAGGGTTCAGTCTTAAAGTGCCTTTTGGTCTAAACGCTGCTAAAGAAGAAAGACAATGAACATCTACTCCTGAATCTAATGTGTTAAAATGATGCAGTTTTCCTCGATAACACAACCTCCAATCTTGTACCGATGAGCCGTAGGACCCGGTTGTGCCGCCAGTAATGAACCACTTCGGTAAACAGAGAGCGTTCTGAGAGTTGAGCTCATAAAGGAGCACCGTGACAGAGACGCTTATGAGGTTTACTGACCTCAAGCCAAAAAAGAGGAAGAAGGTAGGACAGTGATTTCACATTTCTGCTGCACGTCTTACAGTCGGCTGTGCAGCTCGTCAACACATTTCTGCAAAACAACAGTTAAAAATAAGAAAAATATCCGTCATAGGTCGGAGCTGGTAGCTTCCAATTTCCTCTAATTCGATTTGGGACGTCCTGAAGAGGAAGATGTGCCGTGTTTGGTGTTTGGTTCGTCTTTCTGCCGTCAGACTGATTAGTTTAACCCTCAATCTGTTCCGTTAATCTGACGAAGCGGACTTTGCAGTAAAAGTCGTCTCACGAGGTTAAACAGACTGATGTTATGGCGATGTTACACATCCCACGTCTGAGAAGAATCACCACATAGCACAACTAAATAAAGTACAAATAAACATGAAATATAAATCCTCAAACACAACTACGAGGCTGTAAAACACACTGTAAAGTTTTGTTGATCAGCGTGTTTAGTAAAGAACATATTAAACAATCTACAGACTGTATATTTAGCATCAATATTCTACTTTTATTTAGACTTTTTTAGCGATGTCATGTATTTATAAAGATGTTTCCGTGTCAACAAATACCACCATGATGGTAGGGGTCACTTAGTGTCATCTCATTTCTGCAGCTTATTTGTTGTTTTGTCCTTTTCTGCTGCTGTACTGTCACATCTTCCTGCTCACGACATTATTACTGAAAAACACCTGCACATTTATTATTATTAGAATGTAGAATTTAATGCTAATGAATACCGACCAGGTGCGTAAACTTACCAAATAATTCGTACTGACCTCCTACGTATTTGTTGCGTCTATTAGAAGTGACAGTTTAGTGATTTTAACTCCAGATGATTCTGCTGATAATCACAGCGTGCTGCCAAATACTGTCTCAGGTTGTGAATTCTGATTCTACTGTAAACGGAAGCAGCTCAGTGGAGACTGGAGCAACACAGAGTCTCACCCAGAAGGTTAAAGCTCAGCTTTCTGCCTCCTCCACCGTGTGCAGGAGATGATTTCTCATCATTGTTGGTGGAACAATGAAGTCAATCTGCACACGATGACGGTTCTCCTTCTGCAGCTGCTGCTTCACGCCGACTCCTCCAAGGTTCAGTCAAACGTTTGTGTAATGTTTTGTGTTCTGAATGAGACGAACGTGAGCTTTTTTAGTACAACTATGCAAATGCCTAAAATCTTCTCGACTTGTGGTCCAACATCTTCAGAACAACCTCTGAAACGCTGTGAACTGTACGTTCATGTGTGTGTTCTCGTTTTGCAGCATTTTTTACTGAAGAAATAAACCTGAAGAGTGAAACAAACAGTTTTTAGATCCTGCTTCATCTGTTAATCAAACTGAACTGAGAGGATGCTGAAGATAGATAGATAGATAGATAGATAGATAGATGGATGGATGGATAGATAGATAGATAGATAGATAGATAGATAGATAGATAGATGGATAGATAGATAGATAGATAGATAGATGGATGGATGGATAGATAGATAGATAGATAGATAGATAGATAGAAGGACAGGTGGATGGATGGATCATCTGTCGTATATACTACAGGGTATTTTATTATTTTTACACATCTAAATATCCGTCATTGAAGTGACATAAAATTAAGGCTAAAAAAACATTAAAATTTCAAGAAATCACAGTATTTTATGAGGTTATTTTTATTTATTATACCACATTTTTTTGCTGCTAGAATAAAACTTCTTTCCTTTTTTTATTATTGTATTTTGTGCTTTTATGTCCAGTGTTAATAGGAAACTACTCACTACTGATGCTCAGTGCTTCAATATTAACCTCAAGGTTCCTGCTGGTGTTTTAATCAGATTTGAGACATTTCTGAGTAAATATATGATATAAACATCCTGGTTCTGTATTTGAAAAGACGTCTGAATCTTTAAATACACCATAATTTAGTGCTACCATCCTAAAAGCTTCAGATAACGAGGGATTGATGTAAAATAAATACCTAAATATTATAAATCTGCTTTGTGGAAATACCCGTGTTCGCCACCAGGCTGCAGCAGAGAGTCACGTTTCTTCTTCTTCTTCTCCACCTCCTGCAGGTGAAGTTTTATCCTTTCTGCAGATCGTTCATGATCTTAACTGCATCTTCAGATCGTCCTGAGCGGTTGATGGACTCTGACGGATGTTGAGCTGATCCTCTGGAGGTACATCAGCGGCTGTTTAATCAGGCTGCAGCTGATCGATCACCTGAGCAGGACGGTTTTAGGTTTTACAGCCGGAAACTGGAGGCCGGATCCAGGCCTACGTACCCACCATGGCTTCCATTAGCCGAGGCCATCGGTGGGTTAGACATGATGGAGAGCTCCAACACCTGCCGTCAGTATTGATCCCTGTCGACACACTCGGAGACTCGAGCTTCGGCTGTGAGGAGCTCTGAAGGAGGGACGCCTGCCAGAGCTCGTAAAGCTCCTTCACCGGCCATTGAGCCTCCGACTAATGTGGCCTGTAGCGCAGAGCGCCAGTGATCACGGGACAATATTGTCTCACGTCTTTCCTCATGTTTAATCTTCTTCTTTTATGTTTTCATGGTTTGCTGGTTAAGCTTCTCCCCGGAGACTTCTACAAGGTTCAGCCTCCAGACCGGCCGACAGCGGCGAATAAAAACCGTCTCATCCTGAGAAAACGTCCAGAAGTTCAAGTCCAGATCACACCTGACAGGAAAACACGTGGATTCATCACGGCCTGTCACATGACGCAGGTCACGTGTGATAACGTCACATGTGAGATGCAGATATTTGGGCTGGTTTTTGCTTTTTAGTTTGTCAGTTACACAACAATTCATGTTTAACAGCTTTTACAGTCAACTGCGTTTTTTTAATTATTATTTACTGTAATTTTTTTGACAATTTGTTTTGTTAAATTTCAGATAATAAATAGTAAAAATCACAGAAAAAAGGATGCATTTACACCTTAACTCTAAAATAATAGTAATAAAAGAAAATAAAGAAAAACTGTAAATTTAGTATTTTTACCAACAGCGATAGTTCTTGTGTGATCACAAAATATATCATGATTTAACAAAATTTTAATTTTTTTTTTAGCTAAAAATTGTGAATATTAGGGATTGAAAAAGGACATTTTTTTATTTTATTTTATGTTATTTAATTTTTTTTATCACAGATTTTCACAGAAATAAGGGATTCATTTATACCTTAACTCTAAAAAAAATAAAAGAAAGAAAGAAAAACTTTTTTTTCCTTTACTGTTTGATTATAAAATAACACTATTTGTACAGTATTTAAATCAGGGAAAATATATCATGATTTCACAGATTTTTACTGTTTTTTGAATTTAAAGTGGTGAATATTAGGAATTGAAAAATGAAACTTAATTTTTATTTATTTATGTATTCATTCAATCAATCGTTCATTTATTTATTTATTTATTTATTTATTTACTAGATGCTCCTTGTTTTGTTAAATTATAGTATTTCTATCATTTATACCCACAAATCACTGGAAAATGTATTATTTTGCAAATTGTCCATTTAAAAAAATCTGGGTTTTTTCAGATATGTTCTTTTATGTCATGTGACAATAAGTTTATTCTGTTTTATTGGCCTTAAATCCACCAAAAATATGATTCCACAAATGCACGTCATTATTTTCTCAGTTTTTATAGTTTTTCAGTGTTTTGTTTTTTATGTATTTTTCTGGCACCCTTGCTGCCAAACTTTATTTTTTACTTTTTTGCTATGTTTTAGTAAAGGTCATTTGCAAATGCAACTAACACCATTTTTAAAAAAACAGGAGTCAAAATAAGTCGGTGTCGTGGTCGTTTACACATTCAAACCAATCTAAAACATTGACCGACCTGAGAAACTAGAGCAACGCCACAACGTTTATACGCATCTGAACCGATGAATTACTGTCTTCTGTAAACACTGGAAAGCAAATCACCTGCTGCCAGCTGTCATGACGAAGCATCAGGACCATGATCGGCTGAACTGCAGGCAGCGTTTGAACCACGCAGGTCAGGAGATGATGCAAACTGTAAAATGTCTTTAATACGTCAAGTCAGCTTTTGTTTTTCCATCTTCGATGACATCTGGGAAAATGTGGCACCTGCTGAATCCTGACTGTTTTATAGAACAGATACTCAAACAAGTTCAACTTTATTATTATCATTCTAATGATTCATGGCTTTGTGTGTTTCCATGGAGGTTCAGGACTTCATGCTGCAATGAGAAGTGAGTTTGGTGTTCAGAGGGTTAAACAGAAGAAGAAGAGAGAAGCTGAGGACGTGCAGGTAGCCTTCCACAGCATCATGTCGCCTCACATCCACTGTTGTGACAGCAGCTGACATCCGTCTCTGAGCGACACTTTATCTGCACCGAGCACCTTCCGTCGCCGCCAGGGCGTCCGCTCGCCGCACGCCGGAGGTCAGCCGGAGGTCAACCCAAGGCTCCGAGAACACAAACGCACGTAAGCAGAGAATCCCCGCGTGTGGCGCCGTGAATAATTCATCCTGATTTGTTAAAAAGTGGCGTCAATAATTCATGGGCGACACAGAATCGTGTCTCCGGAGCGAGTTACGTAACACGCGAAGCAAACCGAAGGCCTCGCACGCCGAAGCCAAGACGTCCTGCTTCAGCCTGCAGAAACCCGGCGCTTCCTTCGGTGTGTTTGCTGCTCGGCGGCTCTGCAGGTCGTTCGGGTCGAACACCGCCTAACCTGATTAGAGACGAGCAGCTTTGGCCTCCGTCGTGGCAGTAATATACTTACAGAGCCTCTAAATGCAGCTGGGAACAAGAGCAGTTGGTAAAAGCCAATAAAGTGGAGCCACACAAGTTCACGGACGCTCTGCTGATGGAGCAATATGAGGACCTTGGGTTATAAATTGGACATCAACCATTTTTTAAAGGGTTTACGGGAGCGGAGCAGCTTCATCACGACAAACACACCGAAGACAAACAGCACATCGTTTATCTGATAAATGATGACTCTCAGTTTGCAGTGTTCTGTTTGTTTACATGTGAAATTGAGGAAATATTCAGTCAATATTCTTAATTTTGTGTTCTTAGCATCCTGTGTTCTCCTGTTCTTCTCATTTATTTAGTGTTTATAGTGTACATACCTCGTCTCTTCAACCTATAGTTGTGCTTTCTTACTTTTTTTTAGTGTCGCTTTGCTGCTGTGATGTCGGAAATGTCGCCTTGTGGGACCAAGAAGAGATATTCTATGTTCTATTCTATTCTGAAGATCAATTAATCTGCTTCATCCCTAAAATCAATGATAATCAGAATCTTTATCAGATTTCTACAACAGCTTCTGCTCGACCGTCTCTGATTTGTCTTTTTTTATAGCATAAAAATCTAACTCGAACTCTTAATTTCCTGTTGAATTATTTCCAGAAATTTGAGGCAGTTTGAACGACGACATCTCAGGAATTTTAAAAGATAAAAACCTGAAACTTTCACTCTTATTTCTCACCTGGGCGTCGATTGGCAGCCGACTCACCTGGACAGGTAACCAGTCTATCACAGGGCTACACTTAGAGACAGACAACCAAGCACACTCACATTCACACCTACAGACAATTTACAATCACCAATTAACCTCAACATGTTTCTGGACTGTGTGGGAGGAAGCCGGAGAACCTGGAGAGAACCCACACTGCACGGGGGGAACCTCACGTGAGTAAAAATGTGACAGAAACGTACTTGGGGTTAATTCAAGCAACGTTTCTCGAGCAACTTTCAAACTCTTGCACAAAGTACACATGAAAATGTAAATTAGAAATGGTCACAAATTGGGATTTAAACAATAATTTACAAACAACGACACACTGGAGGGATCAGATGTCGGGGGAAAGAAGCCATTGAGAACCTGCTGGCTTTAAAAAGCTGAATCAAACGTGGCACTGACTCAACCTGACCTAGTTTCAGAGCGTTGGAGCTAAAACAGTCGCCATCCATCGTCGTCTCCGGAGCCTCAGCTGTGAAACTTTTAACAGCAGTCGGTTTCCAGACCTGAGCCGCCTCGACAGCGAACATCAGGGGAAGAAATCTGAGTTTAATGCAGCAGGTTGGTGAGGACAGGTTTAAAGAGTGACCAAACAAAACCATAACCGCACTGATGACCTCGAACTGACCAGTAGGACGAGAGTCTTGGATAAGTTTGAATATTCTCAAAAACAAATCCCTTCAAAGGGTGTCAGGAGTTTGATTCTCTTAGTTTTAGAAAGACAGGGCCAAACAAAAACCAAGAGCCACAACTGAATTCTGCTGAAAAATCCAGTTTAATGATTCACTTTTCAGATCTTTGCTGATCTCCTCAGAGTCCAACAAGTGAATCAAATGGATTCTATTTAAGTCCACTCATCGGCTGTCGTCAAATCGCTCACGAGAAGTTAAGAAGCCATGAAGCTAAGAACATCTGATCAACACAAGTTTCTGCATCGACAAAACTCACATCCGAGTTGCTGTGTGTCTGTCTGTGACTCAGCAGCTTTGGTCAAGTTTCCAGGAAACCTTTAATAAATTCATAAAAGAACCAAAATGCACCAAAATGCACGATTGTTTTGGGGTTCTTTTGCGATAAAGACCTCAGTTACAGGAGTCATTGGAAAGTCATTGCACAGATTCTCGTATACGTAGAGAAGTTATCATCACACAGAGTTTTTAAATGTACAAAATATTCAAAATGTTCAGGCGCTAAAGTGTTGATGTTGAAACTATGTCAGCTTCTACAAACATTCTCGTAGGTTAATCGTGGCAACTGGACCTGCTGGAGTTCCTTGAAGGCGTTCCACCTTCATCCAAGAGGCTCCATCAGCTCTGACTGACTAGTTGGGAGTTCCAGATATCCTTAAGGAGCCATTAACACCTGAGTTTGGGTTTCAGTTGGGGGTTTGTTGCTCCTCCCCCTCGTTATGCGAGTCCATGAGTCCATCCGTTATGGGAGACCATCTGTGAAAGAAGCCATCGATGTCAAACTGGAAAGACCATCCCTCAAGAGAGGTGGAGGTCTGAGGCATCATCTCTCACCTGATTACAGTTCAGTCCTAAGATCTCTCCCCAGGAAGATGAACCCACATCCACACCTCGCCACAAAAGCCCCTAATGAACCCCAGTGTGGCAGGAGGAGCACTAACGACTCCAAAACTCAGGTGTTAATGCCTCCTTTAGGATATCTGGAACTCCCAACTAGTCAGTCAGAGCTGATGAAGCTTCTTGGATGAAGGTGGAACGTCTTCAAGGAACTCAAAAAGTCCAGCTGCTACCATTAATCTACCAGAACAACCCTGACCTGGAGGACCTGAGGATCTTCACAGACACATAAATACAAACTCTTTTAGTCCAGTTTTCAATATTGACAACAAATCGTCAATAACCTATGGTAGTTTTGCCTCGGCACCTTTTCTCCTGATCATTCTATTAACCGACTGGACCTGCATTAGTCGCTGCTCATCAGATAAATCAAATGATATCAGCATGTGATTTATTAAGTCTAACACTGACCTCATTTCTAAACATCTGGAGGGGTCGCTGCTTCCCTCCACAGATTTATGCAAGTAAATGTTAATTTACTCGTGGCGACACTCACGGAAAGTCCATCGGATTGAGTTCACAGTAATTTAGAAACAAACTCCAAACAGAGAGCCGCTCTAATCAAACTAACTCGTCGTCCAGCCTTTGCAGGCCTATAAGTCACTGACAAGACGTTATAACGTTATCTCAACCCGGAGCCGGATATCGAACGGTGATATCATGGAGGAGGATGTGTTTGCAAATGGATACGTATCGTTTTCCAATAGGACTCAACAGAAATGATTGATCACAGCGAGACGACCGGAGTCGGAGAACAGACCTGAATTAGTTTAACGGGACTGAAAATCAACATGTGTGGTGAAGACGTAAAGAGAGGAGGAGCGACGGATCGATACGCCGCACATGAGACGTGGACGAACGCAAAGAGATTGTGTTGCCGAATCACACGAGGATGAACAGCCGTTGGTATGTGGCACAAAACAAGGAGTTAATACTTTAATTTGCAGCCCGACGCTCGGGAGACGACCGAGCAGCGCCGTCGGAGCCGAAGCCTTTCTGAAGCGAGTATTGTTCTCCGTCTTCTGACTCATCGCCGCTGTTTCTCTCATAATTAAAAATTGATCAGTTCAGGACGCCGTGCAGCCTGCTGCTTCGTATGAAATATTGAGAGCTTGATGTTCGCCAGAGATGAAGCCTGTAAGGCAGCGGTGAGGTCGAGGAGGCCGCACTTTTACTACCGCTGCGTCCGAGCTGGTTTCATTCACTTTAGTCCGGCTGCTTGCTGTCTAAAGGTCGACCGATAGCTTTCTTCTCAGGGCGGATGCTGATTATTATTAATGAAGGAGACCGATGTTTGGAACTTACACCCATTTGCAATGCAGACGAGCACAAATTCAAACACAAAGCTTTGTTTTATACTTCAGCATTGGTGGTGTGTATCAATCAGACAGATATTCATCGATAGCAATGATATTCAAAGTTGTGTTTGGTCTCGAGTCAAGCGATTCATTTAATGCACACTTTAATTATTGTTAATTAGCTGTAGTACCTGGTTGTGCCAGCAGGTGGAGCCTCTTGCTGTTGAACCCTTTCAACACTGAGTAACTTTGCTTTAAATTCCTGATCAGATATGGTATTGATTAATCACTTAAGAATTCTTAAGTAGACGTCACATCATTACGTATCTGGTATCAATCAAAAGTAGACGAGTTGGGGTGCCGAATACGCTAGCGAATAGCAGCGTTAGCAGCAAAGACGGTACTGAAACTCCTTCGGCGCTTGTTGTTAAATGTTTTACCATAACGTACCCTCGAAAACAGAGTAGTGGCCCATTTTGTTCAGGTAGCAGCGTAACGGGCTTTTATTCTGTTATGACGCTGGTGAGAACCCTGTATGCAACTATTATTATTATGATTATTACTAGTTGCAAAATTTATTTAATGACGGAACCGCTTGTTCACATGCGAGGACTCCCACTGATAGATAATCAAAATGAATGTAAAAGAAAGTCGCCGTATACCGGAGCCGCTATACCGGGCTGCAGGGTTGAAAGGGTTAATAGGGCAGCAACCAGAGTAAAGGAGCACCGTGACAAAGACTTCTACAAGCTCGAGTCAGATAAGTCAAACACAGGAGTTAAAGCTCGCTAGAATATTCTAAGACAGTGATCCTACCTCCTTATGGAATGTCTGATGGCTAAAACTAATCGGTTAAAATTCCCGCGATCAGGGTTCAGACATCTCAAGGATTGAAAAAACTTTATTCAGTTGGATGTTTGATAGTTTAACTATAAAAAAAACTAATGTAAACAACCACAAAAGCACCAAAACTGGAGGGAAAAAGTAGTTTCTCAACAAACTATAGATATTTTACTAACTCAGGACTCAGTCAAACAGATAAATCCATTTTTGTAGGTTTTCAGAAAACTTATTTTGTTGTTGTTGTTTGCTTAAGATAACATCAATCAAACTGAAGTTGAGTGGATTCAACTCTGTAGAATTGACAAAAACAGAGATAACTGAAGTTTGACTGATATTGTCTCAGGTAGACGATGGAGACGTGGGTTTCCTGGAGGTTTGTGAAGGTGGAGTTATCTGTTTTTGCAAATGAACTCTCCACTTGCTCCTCAACGTACCATTCTTGAGCCATGCTGCATCGATTTTATTGATCCAGTAGGTTTGGTTTTCCTCTCATCGCTCTGATCTCTCATCATGCTGTGAGTTAACACTGCCTGCAGTTCAGCCAACAAGTCATGTGCAGTGAATAGAATCTGGTATAAATCCATCCATCCATCCATCATCTCTACACCTTAATCCTCACTAGGGTCATGGGGGGCTGGAGTCTATCCCAGCTGACTCAGGGTGAAGGCAGGGTCTGCTATAAATGGTTTGTTTTTAAATAAGGCATATTAAACAAGAGTCATTCTGAGAGGAATAAAAAGGATTTCAAGGTTAGATTTGAATAATTTCTCCATGATTAGTTTAAGGACTGCTGAAAATGTGATGATTCTCTGTTTTTTAATGATCTGTGGCTCTAGTAAATGATGTAATTTGCATTAATACAGACGCACAAATATTAAAACATCAGTGCAACAATATATGTGAGAATACTGGGATAAAAGCTACAGCCAGAGGATGCTGCTCTGAGGTCACTTAACGGGGAATTAGGAAGAAAATCAAATCATTGAGCCTAAGAAGTCGCTCAGTGTGGAGGTCTGTCCCACCAGACTCTGGTATCACTTGTCAGATAGCTAGCTCTGCGTAAAGAAGACGTCCAGTCTGTTTGTGAAGCAAAAAGCTCCCTGCAGGCCCGACGATCTCCGCTCTGTGGAAGGTGCTGCGCTGCTCCATTAACCTGAATGTCAGACATCATGTGTGCAGCAGAATCCCCCTCTCAGCGCTACACGCCGTTATGGCCACCAGAGCGTGGGATTAGCGCCCTCGCACTCGCTCGACCGGAGCCGGAGGTTGCGGCCGACCTCGCTGCAGCTCCGGCGGTCGGGTTCCTCCAGGTGAAGCTGTCATAATCGCCCATTCCGGCCTGTCCAACAAGCGGCTGAAGGACTTCTGCTTAACAAGCCGGAATACGGCGTCTCACGTCTTTGCCAAGGCCTCCTGTAAACATCGCTCAGCCCTCCTCCCCCTCGCCAACAAAGAGGATCGGCGGTTTTGTCTTTGCGGCGGCATTGTTCTTTGTGGGAGTGTGATAAATCCTTGCCGGTCCAGCAATCCATCCCTCTGACAATGATAATCAAAGACGCATTGAAGCAGAGGACGCCCTCCTTTTCTCTGCAACTTGGCCGCGGTTTGGAAACTGTCAGCCTTTTTGTGTCTGCTCAGCTCTTCTGGGCTTTTTCACACCAGCGCCGGCTTAAAGCTCCAACCAGAGGGGGTGACTCACGGCGACGGGAGGACGTCGCAGCCACTGATTCACTCGTCCTGTAAATCAGACGCTCCGCTGGTGGCTCTCGTTGCGAGGCTGGAATCGGTGGCAGCTCAAGGACCAGCTGATGGACACGTCGACTCGGCGTCTCCAGACTCAGCAAAACGCTTTCTTTACGACTGGACTTTACTCACGGATGGATCGTCTGTCAGCGAAGGTCTCACTTTGTGGAAAAGACTGAAGAAATGTTCAACACGGAGCCTCTTCATGTGTTTCTTCAGTTTTAACGAAAACTGACCTCAAGTTGACCTCAAGTTTAAATGACCAAAAGTTCCAAAAACGTTTTACTTGTGACGCCTTCTTGATGCTAAACTCCGAACACGCTCTTAAATCACATTAAATCAAGTCAGAGCACAATTAAAAACAACCACAGTCGACCAAAGTGCTGCACAAAACAACACAAAAGGTGTCCTCACCGGGACGCGAACTGGCAACCTTCTAGCTGCAAGGCAACAGTGCTAACCACCGAGCCACCTGCAGCCCCATATTAAATCAAATCAAGTTTATTCATAGCCAAAAGGAATCACCCTCCTAAATAACCTTCCCTAGTGGCTCATATAGGAGCTGTTTACATGAAGCTAAGACAGAACATATGGTCCACACCCATAGAAGGAGATCAGTCTCTACACAGGAAAGCACTCTTCTACACATTTATCCAAACAGAGAGTCCAGCTGCAGCATGTAAACATTTTCCCAGGGCCTCGGCCTAAACATGTCACACACATGAATTAGAAAAGCACAAAAGAAAAAAAAACTGTACGAAATAATCAAACAAAGCACGAACAAGATATGAGACCAACATTTAAGATCAAATGAACAAAATACTAAAAAAATGAGGATCACTGATGACGACGAAAAGCCAACAAACAACATGTACGTCTGGAGATTGTTCCTGCACATGTCAGTGGAGGAGGAGGAGCTTTTATTTTGGTACATTTTAGCACTTTTGAACCAGCGTCTCTGCTTTTAAGCTGAAATCATTTGAGGTCGACCTGTTTGCTGAATCAGTGTCTCCTTTTAAATCAGTGATTACAACTAGTTTTATTGTTTAGTTTAGTTATGTTATTATATGTTATTCTTTTACCCTTTATTTATGTATTTACTATGATTATTATTATTATCATATAGTCTTTATTTTATAGTTAGTTTTGTTCTCTTTTAGCCCTTATTTATTTATTTTATGTACTTAGTACTGTTATTTTTTTATTATTTTCAGCCTTGTGTTTATGGTTTTACTCTGATTTTCTTCTCTTACTTGGATGGCGGCGTTTCATCTGATGTCGTTTTATTTTGAAAATCTTTCCCCATGTATAACTTTATTTTCCCCACACGTTTACCTCCATGTTTCTTCTCCTTCAGCGGTCTTCCTGAGTTTCTTCTTGTCCAGACTGTGAAGCACTTTGTTGTTGTTTTTTTTAGACTCTATATAAATAAAGTTATCATCATTGTCCTTACATTGCATCTTCTGTTGTTGTTTTTTTTTTTGCATCCTTCTTCCCTCCGACCTGCCGTCTCGCCTTCATCCATCCGTGTGATGTGCAGTTAGGTGAAGGCGGTGGGTTGCAGGTTCGTGCCCGTTCTCTGCTCGGTTCTCCAGAAGGTCGAGGCTCGACGCAGCGGAACAAATCGTCGTCACCTTTGGAGAGTCTGCAGGTTGTCGTGGCCTTCGCCCAAGTCCCACGGCGGGCGAGCGCAGCCATTCAGCAGCAGGAGAAGTGTCATCGCCGAGGTTTCCTAACAAATTACACCCTTCACTTGCGGAGAAAGCCCCAGCGAGCTCTTGGCCGGGAAGCGTTGCCTTCTTGGCCGGGGCGAAGGGAAAAGTGGAGGAAACGCTCCTGAAAGCAAAGTGACACCTGTCTCATATTCACAGTGAAGAAGAAGAAGAAGAAGAAGAAGAAGACAGAGGACTCGTTGTCAGAGGCCCCAAAATGAAATTTAAAAAAAGAGGAAAGAAAGTTGTGTTCACACAGCCGGAGGACAGATATGATGATCTGTGTTTGATAAGATCAGTTTCTGACCAGAGAGCAGCGAACAGCTGCAGCAACACGACCCAGACATGCAGCAAACATCACGTCCTCTCACGTCTCATTTTCTGTCTTTCCTCTGTTGTTGACGGCACAGTTTATAGTTTTCAGCAACGTATGCAAAGACAGCAGCTGTTTCTGTAAACTGTGAGCAGCTTCAGCCTGACGGTTAGTTCTCTGTTCACCTCATGTGTAGAATTGTCCTGTTGTAGTTTAGGCTACACTGTAAAACCTGGGTGTTTTTATTGTTTTCTTTTTTCAACAATTTACTGTTATTTTAGAGATTTTACCTGTTTAGTTAAATTTCAGATAATAACTCGTAAAATCTGAGAAAAAAAAAAGTAAAAAAAGTATTAAGTTAGAAAACTGTAATTTGCATTTTTACGAGCGCAAATTCAATCGTTTTTTGTTTTATTTGTACATTTAAATGAGATATTTGCCATTAATTAAAAGAAAAATTATATATTATTAAGAGCTAGATGCAGAAAATATCTCGTAGGATTGCAGGTAAACGTATTAATTTACGTTTTCCTTAAAGAAAAAAATATTGTTCACAAGAAAAATTTGTGTTTTTACAAATTTACAAATTTGGTCTATTTGTATTTATTTGCTTCCTTATTTGTTTATTTGTTTGTTTGTTTATTTACAGACATTTGCCTCTATCTGAAAGAATAAATAAAATCATCTATAATACAGATTGAAAAAAACAGTAAATCATTTTTTAAACCGTAACTTTTGAGATTTTTCTTGTGAGTAAAATCACAGGAAAAAAAAAAGTATTAATTTACAAAACTGTCACTGGCTCCAAAAATCCAAGATGTCAACCAGGAAGTAGCAAAACCCTGGCTTCATGTTCTCAGTGCAGAAGCCAACGGGTGACGTCACGGCAGCTATGTCCATCTTTTATACAGTCTATGGTTAACACCATTAACCCTGCATGCAGTTAAAATCCCTGCTTTATCTCAGGAATACTGAAACAGTGACGTATAGAAGAAGATGAAATGACCACAGAGCTGCATCCAGGTGCTGCAACTCCAGCGCCGACAGGTCAAACAAAACACTGATAACGTCTTTTCAAAATCCTAAATTCCATTCAGTGACATGTTATGAAACATTAGTGTGAAGATTGAAACATTAATCCAGCTTGTTTCAGATCTGCTCCAGGCCCATAAATAGCTTCATTCTGACAGACATCTCAATATGTTACGCAACAGATGCTGGTGGGTGGTGCAACGTTACCTGGACTCGAGCCGGAGGTTGATCAGGTCGCCTGTGTGGGCATGTGTGATGTTTGAAGACCCGCTGACCCCTGAAATCATCAGTGATGATGTGTCCGGTTACATCAAGACGATCTGCTGAATGCTGAATAAAAGGGAAACGCTGCAGAGCCTGTAAAGATCATTTATGCAGCTTCTTCTTTTATTGCCTTTCAATGTGGAATCATGGTCAATTCAATTTGGCTTTCAACAAAAAAAAAATCAGACAAGGAAGATTATTTCAAACTGACAGAAGTAATGTCAGTTAATTAAATCTTTAGAAACCTCCCCTCTTTGTTTTTAAACCATTTCTGTGTAGCTTCGGCTGTAGACTTTGGCTCATTGTCTTAGAAAACAAATAGTAATATTTCCAAATATCAGTTCTCCTGCAGGTTGTCCTCCAGGATTTCTCTGCACTTTGCTGCCTTCATTTAACCCTCAAACTTTACAAACCTTCAAGACCTGCTGCTGAGAAGAATCCTTA
>NW_007579186.1:93533-107889 GCF_000690725.1 Stegastes partitus
GAGAAAGAATGAAGAAAAATACATGAAATTGTTTTAGTTTTATTAGGATGAATGTTTGTGTGGAAATGTGGACAAAGGAGCTAAAATTCTGAAAACTGTAGAAAGTAATGTGTTGTAATGTGCATCAACAAGGTCTTGTGTTGTGTTCGCTGTTACTTCATGGACACGACTAAATGCATGATTAGAACAAGGTGTCAAACATTTGTGTTGTCTTTCAATAAATCCCATAAAGAAGACACAAGACCACTGAGCGATACTGAACACAGCAAGTAGTTTGACTTTCAGGTGCAACACTTTCAGCAGCACCAGCTGAGACTGAACAGGTGACTGTACTGATGCTTTTATACTGAATACTTGATGAGTTTTGTTTTTTCTACACAGGTTTCTGTTGGCTTTAATATATTCTCCCTCTGGTAAAGCAAAGGATTTGCTAAATGTTTTACAAACGCAGCTTGGACTTGAGTTGAACAAATGTTCACATTACGCTCTCTCTTGATTACTTTCTGCATAATGAGGTTGTTCATCTGAAGGAAAGAAGATTGAGGAAAGAACCGGAGGACATCATGTACTCTGTTGTTCCATAAAATCTCTCAGTGTGTGGGAGGCCAGTGCTGAGTTGTGCTTATCAGCCTAACGATGGTTTACAAAGACCTCTCTGTTTTATATGGCCCTGTTCTGCTCTTAACGCTCGCTTGATTTGCGGTTCGGTGCAAAGAAAACGTTGAAAGCATTTGCACGGTTGCCGCTTAATGTGAGTCCCATTCACCAGCTCTGACGCGGGCCTCCACGCCCCCGGCCGATCCACAACACCCGTCATCTCAAGGACGTGCAAAACGTATACGGAGAAACCCAACAAAACCAAAGTTAGCTGGTCTGTACAGTCACCCTCAGGTATTAAATCTCAGCTCTGTGTCCTATACAGCATCCAAAACATCATCTTAGTCGAATGGTTTCGCCTTCGCTGATCGCTCTGGAAAGTTGGAAACTCTTAACTTGTCACCAAAGACGACTCTGCTGTTGCTGTTCGGGCCTCTTGGCTGTTGAACTCCCACCTCGGAGCTACGCAGACAAACTACTTTATATCTCCTCTTAAGACTCACTTTTGTTATCTGACTTTTTCGTGACTGATGGTATTTGTTGTTGGGCCTGTTTATTGTCTCCATGCAGCTACTTTTATTACTGCATGTCACTGACTTGTTCCTCCCTGGACGTCTCTCAGGTATTTCTGGTTGTGCAGGTCTACCTGTCCAGTGTTTGTGTTGTCTTACTTGTTGCCTGTTTGTCTCTGCTGTTCTGTTCTCTCTGTCTTTGACCCTCAACCCAGCTGGTCGAGGCAGACGTCTGCTTTCACCAATGAAATATAACAATACATCAAAAAAATACTATAAAATAAAACAAAGCAAAAGACAATCCACATAAACAGGGGATCTGGGAGCTGCTTGGATTTGTTGGATTTTCATCCATATTTCATCTAAACTCTAAATTAATCAGGTTAATCTCCATAAATAATAAAGCTGAGGGCTCTCGGCCATTTCTATTAGCTCAGTTAACGCTTGTAATGTATAATACACTCGGGTCTTAGCTATAATATTATTACATTTCCACACTTAGCATCACTGCATAGTCTGGTGAAGTAGTATTTCATGTTGTTGGGTTTAATCCCATCCATCCATCCATCCATCCATCCATCATCTCTACACCTTAATCCTCACTGGGGTCATGGGGGGCGGGAGTCTATCCCAGCTGACTCAGGGTGAAGGCAGGTTCACCTGGACAGGTAACCAGTCTATCACAGGGCTACACTTAGAGACAGACAACCAAGCACACTCACATTCACACCTACGGACAATTTAGAATCACCAATTAACCTCAGCATGTTTCTGGACTGTGTGGGAGGAAGCCGGAGAACCCGGAGAGAACCCACACTGCACGGGGAGAACATGGAGACTCCACGCAGGAAGATCCCGGGTGTCCTCACCGGGACACCAACCGGTGACCTTTTAGCTGCCAGGTAATGATGCTAACCACTGAGCCACCTGCAGCCCCGGGTTTAAACACTAACAGGTAAATTATTCAGTTAGATTACATCATAACTACCACTGTTGGGTGACCTTAACCCCACTATTTACTCTTCTTACTTTCTTAACTCCAATAATTATCTTTTTTGCTGGACGGCACTTTGGTGCATCAGCTGTTGTCTTTAATAAGGTTTCTAATTAAAAAAAAACCCTTAACTGTTTTATCTGATTATATTACGCACTCAAGATGTTTTTGATTTCTTTGAATTTGTTTTCACTATTTGTCGAATCTGACATTTGTTTTATTTGCCACCTAAAGGAGCCACAATTCAGATCAAACCAAGTGTGGTGGAGATGGATGGGAGTCTGGGACGGGACCTTTTCATGCATCTTTTTCAAATCAGATGAATCTTTATGACGTGAAATCATCGGTTACAGCCAGTATTTGCTGCACATGAAGGAACTGTGTAACCGCATTCATCCGTCTGTCGCACACGATATCGAGGGCGCGTGAGATTTATAAGGATTTTAGCAAAACTTGAGATCAGATCAGATGTACTTTATGTGTCCCAGGAGGGTCATTTGTCTTGAGCGGCTGCGTAACAAACCAACATGTTGATAACATCTCTGCAGTCGAGTCGTTCATGTTAGACTTCAGCAGCTTTATAGTCAAAGGAACTAAAGAGTTATCGTAGCTGTTGTATCTAAACCTTGGAGAGCAGAAACGTTGGCCAGACGGGAGTGAATCAAAGTCAGCATGCGAGAAGAGTCTCAAGTCATTTGCTGAGCTGAGAGCAGTTTAGCTGAACATGGATTGAAGGTGAAGGTGGTCAACTTCCACTTTAGCCAGCTGCAATATTAGTATCATGTTCTACATATCGAACACACACTGTGGCACTGTGCTGCTTTATACCAAGTGGTTTTATGAGATAACTCCGTTCTGGTGGATCTGACCAAAAACCCAAAGTCACGACCCATGATGATAAGGTTGTTTATCACACAGACGCCCCGCCCGTAAACTCACGCTGCTCTATCATGTATGTGGCTGTAAATGGGACCACAGTTTAGAAAATTAACCCCATACTGTTCTGGAAAAGAGGGAGCTTTAATACCTCTGTGCTTCCACTAAAATGCGTTTCTTAATTCAAGGCTTTCAGTTTAGATATGTGTGACTGTTTTTTTTGTTTTAAATTTAGGACAGATGGAGTTTTGGAAAATATTATGGCAGAATTTAGAGAATTTCACATTTTCAGAAGTTGGATTTTTTCTGTTTTCACCCTCAGTGTTTAGAGTTTAGCTCAAGTATGTGTACGGGAACATTTAGAGACGACAGAATCGACTTCATGTGTTGTTCAGTTTCAACATAAAGACGACACGGAAGCGACTCGTAACTTTGCACAATATAAAGACGCCTGATGGAAAACAGGCCGTTGGTGTTGAATGCCCATTCTGTCTCATCTCTGTCAAGCTTCTAACTCCTTCACAGGAGTCATTGGTGTCCTCAGCCACTGGTTTCCTTTTCTTAATGACGGATTTAACTGGACTCCAAGACATATTCAGTGACTTGTATTTTTTTGTATCCATTCCCTGACTTTATTTGACTTATTAACCTTTTAATGAAGCAGCATAGAGTGTTCTTCATGATGTAGTCACATCCAGGAATGACTGGACCTTCCAGATACAGGCGTCTTTATACGACAACCCTCGGAGCTTCAGCAGAAAGCAACCTGACTTCCTTTTGTAGGTTTTTGAAGACTTTAGTCCACGTGAGCTGGAGTGACGATAAACATCTGAAGCTCCCCGTCGACCGATCCAAAGAAGCCTCCTCCATAAGAGGTGAAACATTTAAGAGCCTAAATAAGAAGTCCAGCTGATTTCTACTGAAGCTCCCTCGATCATCACGACCTGGATGACTGAGAATCCACACAGACACGTACTGCAATCACTGACACGCATTCACTGCACTGAGATGATTTAAAGTTTAGTTTATTAGTTTATTTGTGCAAGAGAAGCACAGAATTAGAGGAAACTGCACCAGAGTTAGCTAGCAGCTAATCTGCATCTGATGTCTCTGGACAGGTCCATAAAAAAGAACCACAAAACAATGAATGCATTAAACAATACAAAACTTAAAGAGATAATAACTGAAATCAGTAAAAAAAGAGATTATTTTACAATACATTTTTAATTAATTGCCATTAACTTGCAGAAATCTGTTTTCACTTTGACACAAAAGAGTTGTTTTTGTCATAAAAGCAGAATTAAATTGATCATGACTCAAAACTTCCAAAGGGGGTGAATACTTTTTGTCGGCACTGCAATTTTAAAAGAAGAAAATAAAAATCTGGTTAAATTATGCATTCCACAGCTTTAGAAATAATCCCAGCAGCAGCTCCAGGAGGCCTGTCTGCAGGTTTAGGGCATGTTTTCATTTATTTTTATTTATCTTTTAATGTGTGCTACATCATATTATGCAGGGGAACTGTGAGACGGCCCCTAAGTCGCTCAGGCTGAGTAGTTGATGCTGGATCTCCGAGCAGCAGCAGCAGCAGCAGCAGCAGCAGCAGCGGCTCCGTCAGTCCGTCGCTGCAGTCCGACAGAGCGGCCAGTCATCAACATCCGCCGGAGCGCCTGTAACGCTATGTGGCTCTGAAGCGACGGGAGAACGGAGAGGCTCCACAGCCGCCGGGTCACGACTGCGGCAAGCATCCAACGGACAATGAGGACACCCGCCGCCGCGACTCCCTCCGAAAGGCGCACCGGGAATTGTGGCTGGCGTCGATTTTCACCGAGCAAATGAGAAAGGAGGTGATGCAGCACAGCGGCGTCCACTCAGGAGACCGCCTCTGTCCGCTCCTAGCCTAGCTCGCTAGCTAGCTAGCTTAGCCAGCGCTAGCCGGAGTAGCTAGCTAGCAGGCTAGTCGCTTTCAAAGCTCGGGGCTTTAGCACAACTATAATGTCAACGAGCCCGAACGTGTACATCGGGATGTGTTATTTTTAATTTTTAAACCACTTTTCTTCTTGGGTAGTTTATTGTACGCTGTACTTCCCCCTCCGCTAGCCGTTATTAGCAGGATAAGTTAGCTTGTTAGCTAGCATTTTTTTTTTTTTTTTGTATCGGCTAATCAGCTCACACAGGCTGGCACTGTCAGAGAATGAACTTGGTATTCTGTGTGGACGCGCCGAGACATCGTAGCTTCATACCGAGCTGATTGGGGAAAAAACCACAGGGTAGGAAATAAATAAAACGGGCTGAGATAAACGTTTGTGATAACGCCTGGCTTTCTGTTATCCCCTTCGGGCTTTTAAAGGGGCTGCTCGCTTGATTTGCATCCATCCTTCACACTCGGAGCAGGAATCAAACACTCGTCTCTTCTTTCAACATACGCGGCCACTAGAGGATACAGACGTTTTTTTTCTCTCTCTCTCTCACCAAGTGCAGCCACATGGGTATCACACAGATTAGTTCACATTAAATAGACATGCATGCGGTGTTTGTTGCCCCCTTTCACCAGACTGCTGTGAATTGTTATTCCGGTCGACTCCTGTGGATGCCAGTGGCAGGAGCACGCAGCCTTATCTTGTAATTTTATCAGTCTGATAGCAAGATATGCACAATTCACCGCAACAAAAACTGGGATGCTGGGCTCATTCTGCAGTCCTGACAGTGATGCCTGTTTGCCCAGAGGACAGCTGATCACACAGATACTGCGCAGCCTCTCGGCACCTCTGGAGGAATATGTCATTTTCCTCATGGCCGAAGGATTGAAGTGTTTTGTGTGAGGTGACATGTTGTTAAATCCTCCGCAGCATGCCAGAGAGTTGTTTTATTACGCTGGTATTTCAGCTAACCCCTTGATAACATGACATTTATGTTTTTTTTTGTGGCCATGTGTCTTGATTGCGGTTCAGGGCTCAGTGGGAGCCCGTCAGGGAGCTGCTGCAAAGGGTTTGGACAAATGACAACTACAGGAGAGACTATAAAGGGTATCGGCTCGTCTCTCCTGACAGAACAGAGAGTGCCGAGTGGAGGATAGAGTGGTTGAAGTGAAAGGAGGCACAAACAAGGTTTTTTTCTAAAATGGTGGCAGTTTTCTGCTAACTATGTTCCAAGTGGGCTTTTGTTTTACTTCTTTCTTGGTCTGCACCTTCGTCCTCGATGCTAACTCCGTCTACTGATGTGTGTTTTGCAGAATCGTCATGACCCTGCTGACTCGTCACTCCTCCACTGAGGGACCTCGGCTCGTTTTGGTTTCCGGATTTACCAACGCAGGGATGAGATAATAAAGCCAACCAGCCGGTCGGTGCATGCTGCTACAACAACACCTGTGGCACCCGTAGAAACCCACACCCCCCCCTTCCCTCCCCTCGAGTTGATTTGGTTTTCCGACACTGGAAACATGACGACGCCGGCTCTCCTGCCACTGTCGGGCCGCAGGATACCCACTCTGTCGCCGGGCGCCTCCTCTTTCCCGCATCACCGGGCGACGTTGAGGCTGTCCGAGAAGTTCATCCTCCTCCTCATCCTCAGTGCCTTCATCACCTTATGCTTTGGGGCCTTCTTTTTCCTCCCGGACAATTCCAAGCACAAGCGGTTCGACCTGGGCTTGGAGGACGTGCTCATCCCTCACATTGACACGCCCAAAGAGGGGAAGCACGCCTCGGGACAGGTGATCATACATGGACAGGGAGGACACGACGAGCACAGACACAGGTACGGGTTGAGTGTTGTGGTTTGTCTTGGCGTGTGAAAGAAGTCTCATCTTTGTAAATGCACCAAAAACGAAGCTGCTGTAAAAAAAAAAGTGGTGTAATGGATCCTGGGTGTTTAGAGGCAGGTCAGAACAGGTGTTTCTTACCTGTCTTTGTCCCTCGTCCCTTTGTGCAGGGCCTGCTCTGAGAACTCTCACCCCTTGTGTGCAATTGAACCGTTTTTAACGACAGGAATTTTACAGCTTTGGGCCACGGTTTTGTCGTACCGTCCTACGGGCAGACGTTGTTGAACCGGATGAGCGAGAACACACAGGCTGTTTGAAAAGCTTTAGTAAGTGCTTAAACAGGCTTGGAAATTACTGCCTGCCATGAGCTCAATACTGGTAAATTTTGGCTGCAGCTTTTACATTTGTCGTGTGGTTTTTGTCGAGCGTCCGTGGCCGGTCGCCAGCCAGCGTTCTGAGGCTCTTCACCCCCCTTCCTCCTCCTAAATCAGATTCATACTTGGCTCCTCGGCCGCTGTGCTGGACAAGTTTCATGCCCAGATATCAGATGTTATTCTCACCTCCAGTTACTTTCAAAGGGAATTCTGTCATGTAGACATTTCAATATGTATTTTAAAAAAAGAAGAGGCTGTAATGTTTACTGCTGGATTAGTTTGTGATGACAAAAAGCACATGTGCCAGAGAGTGGGTGGCAAAAAAAAAAAAAAAAGACTCTCCTGGAAAAGGTCATCTACATGCTTGTAATGGAGGTCATTCCATCTTTTCCTGAGTGCTTTACAAGGTGTTAAAAGCGGTTTCTCAAGCAGTTTCACAGTAGGGACCGTCGAGTGTTGCCTCCTCGTTCCCCGTGGTGCCTTTCCATATTTTTATTTTCTTTTACTCTGAAAGCCTTTTAAGACCCTGGGATGCCGCCTGCTTGAAATAACATAATTATTGTTGTCCGGTGACTCACATGGAACAGACAGCGCTGGGCTCAAGTGGCGTTTTTGTCGGATTTACGAGGGTTTTTATTTTTTTGAACTACACGAGTAGTAGGAGGCTTCGGAGATGTTCTCGCTCCGTTTAGAGGCGGGACGGGACTCCGGAGTGAAACATGACGACGCTGCGTTTGACAGTTTGGCTGCAAGTGTTCCTGTGTTTTTTTTTCCCCGATGCATATTACTTCTGTTCACATTCCCAGTGAGCTGCGGACCGTTCGGTGCAGCTTCCTCTGTGATAAACACATCTGTACATTTTTAATTACATTTTTTTTAAAGATTGCAGATTTGTAATTGGCAGACCTCCGCTGGATGTAACGACATGCCTGTGTCAAACCACCACAAATGACACACATTCATATTTAATTGAGTTTTCGAGAACGATGTGGACGTGTTTTATTAACATTCGGAGGTCTGAGTGTGATTAAAAGGGCAGCCGCTGAGATAACAGTTTAAGATGTTGTGGAGGAGGAAACCTCACCGAGACCTCTTCAAATGAGTTTTATGCAAATTAAAAGTTTGGAACAATTCACCCCCCGTGTGTTTAAACGTACACAGGTGCTTTTTTTCCCCTCCCTCCGCTTATGGAGGTAAGTTTTTATTTGGGTTCGGCTGCCTCAGCTGTTCTTACAGTCGTGCTTCGGAGGACCTCGGTTCAAACAGCCCCCTGGAAAAAAAAACGAGGCGCGATAGCATTTAAAGAGACCCTCAGGAACGCAGGCGGCCTCGTAATCATTTCACCTTTTACTTCCCTGCAGAACGCCGGCTATCTGCGCCACCGGTTCAACCTGGTAATAGTCTTATAAAAGCTTCTGAGGGGAGCAAAGGTTGTTAATCTGGTGGCGGGGGGCGTAAGCCGCCTGTTCTGGTGAATTTCCAGAGGTATTGACAAATGGCTAGAAACGGGGCTAAAGGTGCGCCTGGCTCTGAGCACATCTGGGTTTCCTGTTTGGCTGCACATCTTGATTTGCTTTTGGAAGCACAGAGGAAGTGATTTTGCGTCACAGTTTTATCCTGTTCTTAGAGCACGTTATTTATGTTGTATGTTTCAAGTTCCTTTATTACACACTCCTACTTCCTTGGATGTATAACCAAGGAAACGCTCGCTATTTTTAGGTCGCCTCTGTGTGACGTTATTTGGCTTCTTTAACATGTGGTGATGTGTTTTTTTTTTTTTTTAACCTAACATGAGCTGACGTACCTGAGGCTCGCTTTAAATGAGCAGCAGGAAACTCGTTAACCTTTTCACATTTACACTGCAAATGACCCTCAATGCAAAACTTTCTCCGCCAACATGAATATTTAAAGGCTTGAATGTCACTCAGCTGTCCTGTGTTTGGTCCAGTACAGGACTGCCTGTAAACCGATGATCGGGTCAGAACAAATACAGAACTGCAGTTGGTTTAAATGCTGTCAAGTAGGTGAGTGTTTGAGTCGTCCGTGGTTGACGTCTTGATTGCTTTCTATGATCGGAGAACTATTATAATCGATTGCTAAAGGGCTCAGCTGGTTCATCAGGTGTGATTTAGGGCTCTGCCAATGTCACGGAGAGCTTTCACAGACACATGTTAACGTGCTGTTAGCTAGCAGAGCTGCAGCGGTGAATCGGTTGATCGATTAGTTGTCAGCTAATAAATTAATGTTTTGGGGGCATTTTTTAAAGCTGTGTTGGTGAAATGAGTCCCTCAGTTGAATGATGTTTTGGGTTTTTTGCCTTTCTATCTCTGGCTTATGACTGGAATTATATAAACTGAAGTACATGTGTTGTTTTTTGTAAATTTGACAGAGGAAGTCTTCAGATTCCCGCATCTTAAATGTGAACATGTTGTGGTTTATTTACACCTTTTTGACGTTTAACTGTATGTATTTCAGATGTGGACCAAACAAGACATCACGTTTGGCTTTGGGAAAAACTGATTGTCACCATTTTCTGACAAACAACTGATTGATTTATCGAGTAATTAACTCAGAGTTATAATAACCCTTAATTGCAGCCCTACTACCTGATAACTAGCTGCTTAATGGAGACATTTAGAGATGTTTTTATTTGTGTTTTTTATAAATTCAGGGGCGTATAGCTTAGCTGCATGCATTATTATAAAAACACAAAGGTCCAGGATCCCATAGTTGACCGTTTCTAAGCTGAATTAAAGTGGAAACCCCGTGGACGTCTGTGTGCAGCAGCAGGATTGTTGGGGTATGATACTGTGTCAAGCTTTACATAGAGCGAGGCCGTTAATGAGGCAGCGTTGGTTGTGTTTTTGAACCGACTCACCTAACGCAGCGCTAGCCGCGAGCGGCGCTCTTCATTTGAAAGGAGGGCAAGAGGTTGTGTTGACACAAGCAGTGACATTTTATCAGCGGGGTAGCCGACGGCAGGTACAGCAGCAATAAAGCCTCTCATCACCTCTTAGCATCACACATGTCGACTTTATATCCACCGCCGACTGTGAACCGAATACTGTATTTTTAAAAGAGGCAGTTTGCCGTGAACACAGATGATTGTGCCTCCAGATTATCATGTGATGAAAAGAAACACTGGATGTGCTGCTATCATGTAGTGGAGCTGGGAAATACCTCCAGAGGATTTGTACTCTGACAGGATCATTACATGCTGTTCCTTTCTGACAACATTCTCTTGTCATGTTGACATTTTGTGAACAAACTGTAGTTTCAAAGTCGTGTATTCTGGATGTTTTCCTGTCTGACGTGTACCAATGAACCACAGCGATGATGTACGAAATTATTATTACATTGATTGTTTTATTTGTGTTTGTGTTCGTTAAAAGGATTAGCTGATTACTTGATTAGTTTCAAGGAAAGATGTCAAAAAAAAAAAAACCTTCAATGTGAGCATTTTGGCTTTTTCTGTTTTATGTCATTGTAAAGTGAATATTTGTGGATTTTGGTTTGACGGATGAAACGACAACTAGTGATGGAAAAAAATCATCAGCTGTTTGCGATAATATGAAGTTGGAAAACGTTTTTTTCATTATTGTCATTTTATGAATTAAGCACCAAAAGCTCAAACTCTCTCGTGTGAAACTACGTGACTGGTTTACTCAGACGACAGAGGTTCGTCTGTTTAGACCTAAAGCAGCCAAATGAATGTGTCCGAATTGTGTTCTACTGTCCAGCTTTTGGAAATTACGACACGAGCGTTCACGCTGGGTTCCTGCCAGAGCGCCCAGCGGGTTTGACAGGCGTGCCATCTGCCACCAAAATTAACCACAATTTGACCGTGTGCGTGTCCCTTTTAGTTAGTGTGTGGTTGTCAGTTAGTGCTTTATGATCACGAGGGGAAAAAAAAAAAAAAGGCATGTTATGTATGTGTTTGTTTTCCCGCCATGTTTCAGGTTTATTGTCATGAAGGTTTTGATTTTTATCCCGATCATGTCATCGACTCGACAGATCAACGGCCTGTTTGTGGTTTAGGAATTAAATACTGCAATGTTCTGGTTTCGGAGTGATTATTTGGCTTCGTGTTCTAATAAATCAGGTGTTTTCTCGGTGAACTTGCCTCGACATCCAGGCTAGTTTTAAAATTGTCAGGCTGACTTGTAGCCTTAACCTGTGAGCTTTTCTAATTGCTCGTGCGATTGTATTTTGTCATAAAATATTACATCAAAACAAACGAGCTGCTGCAGGCGAGTCGTGTTTCTGAAGCCTGTTTCCGTCTCCCTCTGAACCTTTCAAATATTCCACCTTTAGCACAAACGATGTCACCTCGTCTTCACTCACGTGGGATCTGCTCACCTCGTACCAAACACCGAGCTGCAGGCACGAATAAAAACAAACTGTGTGGACGCCCTGTTTGCTACTAAAACGACCAATCAGGGAAAACTGGCCGGTTGACCATTTAATACGACTGTCGGTAAACATTTATTAGACTTCTTGTGCGCTGAATCTTGAAGGTCCAACATCTGCTGCTCGTACCTGTTCCAACTGGATTAGCAGGACTGGATTAGTCACTGCAGCGGTGACCCGTGTTTTAACTGTGATGATGAGAAGTGTGAGTCAAGTAATATTCACCCAAGGTAGAAGAAAATGTACCGGCACAATCTGCTCACAGCGCGTCCCGCTCCTAATGGATTTTAGCGCGGCGACCGCGAATAACCTGGTTTTACCACTTATTGCCTTGCCAGTTATTGTTAGCGTTGCTTCGCTTTGCACGCTCCGACGTGGCCATAAATCAGCGCGGCGGCGCGGCGGATCATCTTTAAGGCTCGGGCCAACATGAAAGTGCACTTATTTATCATATTTAGAGCGATCTCAGATATCATTCCTCTGTGGTCACGCCTGGTTCGCCTGTCAGCTGCAGAGTAAATCTGGGTTTGTGTGCAGCGTTTAACAGAAGAGCTCGTATTCTCCTCATAACGTGAATCATCACACGGCAGGACTTGATGCTCACGTTTTTTTTTTTTTAAATCCAATGAGCACGTCAACAACTTCAGGGCCACAACTAATCAAACAGAGCTGTGGCAATTAATTAATGAGGTCATCTGTGGTTTGCTGGTAAATTAATCGGCGACTTGATTGGTTTGAGTAAATGTTTAAGCGAAGAATATCTTGAATATCTCTGGCTTGTGGACAAAACAGTAACGGACAGATGTGTTTCTCCTTAACTGTGGGATACAAAGAGACACGTACAAGGAGCAACGATCTGGTATTTGAATATAAAAACATGAATAAAGTGGGTTTTTGATTTGTTTCTATATGTATATAAATACTTTATATTTGCTTTCAGCTCTATAAACGGTATGAGCAGGATTAACACCTCAGTCGTGAATAAATAAATGCTCCCACATCTCTATTATTATCTTCATTGTTCTTTAAAGCGGTGACGGAAACGTTTATTCTATACCTCTAATCTAACATCATGACCTAAGTGTTATTGTACCTATAATAATAATAATAATAATAATATGCTGTAGTTGAAAAGTTGTCCCTTTAATATTTATCTGTATAACAACAATAACAATAAAAAAAAGTGCTTTAAGGGGAAATTACAATAGAATAATTCAGCGCAATTAAAAAATAGCACTAAATGAAGTCCGTGACAGTACAGAAAACAAACAAGGAGACTTTTATTTCACTTTAAGTTGATCTTTCAGCCTGTTTAAATTGTATTATTTTATGCAGAGAGACATTTTATTTTTATCTTTTGGGGTCTGTACATGTGTGCTTTCATAGTTACTTATCCTGGAGCTGCAATTAATGATTAATCAACTATTTCAGTGTACAATAAGGTAAAAATTGTTGATAAGTGTTTCCAAAAACCCACGATGACGTCCTCAAATGTCTATTTTTATCCACAACCCAACGATATTTTATTGTTTATTGTCATGTAGGAGTAACGAAACCATCAGAGAATTTCGACTTAAAGCTTCAAACAGACTCTTGCAAACCATCTTAACTTGCATTTGGTGCATTCATTAACGTAATGTTTTGGTTGTAGAGTTTAATCCGGTAAGTAATTTGGTGCACAACGTTTGGAAATCTTAAATATTGCCACTAAAGACCTGCATAGCGTTGGGAGGTTTAACCACCAAAAGAAAGATGATTCTTCTCAACACCATATAGAACATGTCAGTCAACAATGTCAAGAAGAGAAACTACAACTGTTGCACCTAAATATTTACGTTTTATGGGTTAAAAACAAGGAAAGAAATGCTCAGAGTCTGCTGCGTTCACAACATGACGTGCAGGTTTTATGGAAATAAACCTGCAACCTGAACAAACAAACATAGCAGAGAGGAGAGACGAAACGAAGAACCCTCATGAAACATCACAGTCATGCATTGGCTTTGCACCCTCATCCTGGCTCAAATGCAAAACATACGAAGCAAAAAAATAAACTTTTTATATCCACAAACAGAGCTTGTAGACACGACCAGCTGGTCACAGCGGTAAAAGCATCCGGTCAAAACTGACTCAAATAGACAATCGAAATAAATGAATCGATTAATCGCTGCAGCTCTGATTCGACTTTATGCTTCTGGTGTCTGTTTGCATTACGTCTATGACCACACGGAGCTTTGCAGGTTTGTGCAGTAATCCTGCGTCGCTGTGACCCGCTGACGCTCAGCGCCGGTCGGTTTGGAATGAAGCTCGACGCCGTCCACGCCGATGTGCAAACAGAGCGAGAGTGTAGGGAGAGCGGGTGGGAGGTGGGATGGAAACGAGATGAATTCTTGATGTGGTTTTTGGCCTGATGAGTGGATTACATGACGGTTCAGCGCTGCCTCTGTGTGTGTGTGTGTGTGTGTGTGTGTGTGTGTGTGTGGGGCTTTGCGTTTTACAGCGAGCACACATCTGTATTTTTTTTTTTCCCCCTGTTGCAGCTGTAAGTGAAACGCTTGCACCGTTGAGCTCAGTCGCTCAACCTGGAAAGAACAGCAGAGCGGTGTGCAGACGGCTTCACACTGTTTGGTAGATTGAAGGGGAGCGGAGCTGTGTAAAACTGGCCTCTGTTGTTCAGAGAACTGAGTGTACCTCGCCAACATAAAAGGAGCTTTTCACACATCCATCACCGCCGTTGAACATTATTACATTTTACATCTGAAGCCAGTCTACGGGCCTGATCGAGTCAAGCTTCTTTTTTCTTTGTCGTGAACCTAAATTGCAGCATTTTTAACTCGAT
>NW_007579186.1:108580-132535 GCF_000690725.1 Stegastes partitus
GTCTTTCTGAATGTCAGACGGCACCTGTTGCTTCTTTAAGGTACAATAAAGACTCGATGCTTCATGTTGACCTATTGTGCGGCCGTTTTGCAGTCCGCTGCACTTCATTAGGCCACAAATGGATATACACCCCTTCTGGGCTGGTAAATTATAAAGCACGTTGTCCTTTTTTTTTGCACTTTTACCTGCCAGCTAGAGTTTTAGAAAGAGTATACATCCTGCAAATGATGTCTGGTTTCCTGCCCAAGTGGCTGGCAGAGCACCTCTGAATTTACAGCTGCAGCGAGGATTTGGCAAGGCGCTGGTTTTTCCTCATTCTGTTAGTGTTTTACTTTATTTTTTTCCAGGAGTAGCGCTCGCTGCAGTAGTTCCTGACCCGCAGCCAGCGTGTCGAGCTCCACCAACTCAAATATGCCCGAGAAATGTTGAATTTCATGACTTTATAAGCAGAATTGCTGAGTTTAAAATATACGGCATCAAGCGCACCTTCCACCGCGTCTATAGTCAGTAGAGGGGATTTCACCGCTTTCCCAGTGCTACCAGTCCACACCAGCGTGTCGGCTCTGTGCTGCGTTGGTTTCAGAATGAGATATCAAATGTAAATCCGTCTTTCAGATCCATGTTCGGCGTCATTTCACAAGGACCCGTCCTAATTAATTTGTCTGTTGTGGAGAGATTTCATCTGGTGCGGTCGGTGCTGGAGCGAGCAGCCTGCAGAGCGAGCAGTGGACTTCCATCGGGCCTAATCTCCTCATTAACACTGCTGCTTTTTTTTTTTTTTTTTATCAGATCTGCTCTCTGTGTCTGTCTCATTTCCTGTCTTTCTTTTTCCCCTTGTTTTATTTGCCGTTTGTTGTTCTTTCTGTAGAACACAGCTGCAGCCTCTCAGATTGGCTGAGAAGCGGTTTGTGTTTGGATTTGGAGAAGATGGAGAGCGTCGGTGTGCATTTCATCGTGCTGTTACGCTTCTTCGTGACCTGGAAATCCTACCGGCTCTGCCATCATGGAGCCTCTTTTAATCAATTAAAGGGTTAAAATCACACAAATAAATGAATAATTGGTTGTTAAGACCAGGACTGATGTCTTTAAAAGTAGAAAAATATGTTGATGTAGCCCATTTTTATGGCATAAAAATAATAACAAAGCATCAAAATGTTAAATCATTGACACATCGAAGAATCTGCAGGTATAGTCAACATATTCCTGCTCAGCTATATGATGTTATAATACTGTGCAGATAATAATAATAGTAATAATGCAAATAGATGAACAGCTGATCTCTGCATAAATGAAAACATTTAGAAGGAATGTTAAATTATGGTTGAACTATCTGCAAGTTTAAATGAATAGAGGTATATGTAAGACTTCTACAGGCCTATGAGAGATTTTTACATCTTTCTTTTAATATCTAAATAGGATATTAAATGTTTTTTTAGTGGGTCTGTATTCACTCGTACCAGTTTTACAGCTGTGCACGAGGAACCGACAGCTGTTACGATTGATGCCCCGAAACCAAACATCGCGGCTTCAACTTTTCCGTTTTCGCATCCTCTGTGCGGCGTTAACGAAGAGCGAGCCGTGCCTCTGTGCACGTAAACCAGAGGTGTTTCGGAGGCAAGTTTCCAGTCATTACGCGCCTTCATGCCAACGACTACGGTCACGGCCCATTAAGCAAAACACAAGCAGCGGGTCGGTAGAACAATCGCCTGTTGGAGTGTTCTGTTGAAATGAAAGCCGTTCAACTCTGGAAGCGGCACCTCGCGGACGCCGTCTTCGTCAGGTTGTAATTATTTCATCAGGTTCGACCCAATCCGAACCAGGCTTCAGCATAGTTTGACCAGGAACGCTCATTTGACTAATGCCGTGTAAAATATTCTTCAAGCAGCTGGAATCGAAGCAGCTTTAAATACTGAGGTGTTTCTAAAAAAAGAAAAGAAACAGGAAAGAGCTTTAGTTGGACGGTGTGAGGTTGAACGTTGCTGTTACGTCAGCTGCTGTTTCATCTCTGGGACACAGAACCGTCTCCTTCCTGAGCGCTATGATGGCTGGACATTCCCATGGTGGTTAAACTTGATATAACTGTTCGAGCAGATGAACGTGGAACCTTCAGGCATCTGGAAACTGTACCCAAGGATGAACCAGACTGGTGGAGGTCCACAGTTCTCTTCCTGATATCTCGGCTGATTTCTTTAGATGTTCCATGTTGTCATGAAAGGCAGCAGTGTGTTTGAGGTGAGCCTTATAATACATCCACAGGTGTGCCTCCAGTTAACTCACATGCTGTCAATTAACCAATCAGAAGCTTCCAAAGTCATGACATCATCATCTGGGCTTTCCCAAATAGTTTGAAGGCATCTTAGTGGATGTAAACTTCTGACTTTGAAGAAAGTAATAAAAGATTCTCTCTTATTATTCTGGCAAATAGAACTAATGTTGGTAATCCTAACTGACCCAAAACAGGAAAAGTTTAGTCACATTTAATGTCAGACAGTGAGAAGAGAAAAGGTTTGATGTCTTTTTATACAGTAGATGTAAACTTCTGGCTTCAACTGTAGGATCAGAGGAAACCAGTGAAGGGAAAGTAGGACAAAAGAGTTGTGAGGCTGAAAATAGTGGATAGCTGTGGACAGTTGTGATTATTTTTGACACTTTATGTTCGTTAAAAGTCTAAACAAGCAGGCGTTGTCCTCGGTGCTGGTTCCTGGTGGGTTTCTGTGTGCGGAGCATCGGCGGCGCCCATCGGGAGTGTGCCCGACTCCGTCTCCCATTTATCATCACTCTGGAGTGGAGCAGTGGTGACAAGACCTCTCGAAGGCCAGAGAATGAAAAAGAGGGACACTTGTTTGAATTGGTTTCCATGAGTGCAGCACAGCAGGTTGTTAGTGACAGAAGAGCGAGAAGGGATTCAGCCTCCGACAAAAAAAAAAGAAGTGTAGAGAGAGAGAGAGAGACGGTGAAACGTAGACGGAGGTTTTGAGTCTTGGTGGACGGCGTGGTCGACTACAAAGCCGCTCGCTGCCAAACGCCGGAGCTGCAGCTCTGCTCCACAATGGCTCCCTGTCAGTTAAAGCGACGGGATCAAAGTGGGATCGCTCAACGGCAAATTAAGAATTGGCCCTCAGGTTTCCGAGGCTTGAATTTCAAATAAACCTTTCTGAATTCAATGGCGGTGGCGGCGGCGGCGACGGCGGGGGGGGGTTTCAAACTCGCTTAACCTGCAGAACCGCACAAGCAGACAGGCCCGATGATAAATGTGTCTCGTACCAGAGCCGCTGGATTTATGATTGGCCTGGGAATGTGAAACGGGATCTCTGTTCGCACGGCGATATTTTTAATTTTCATTTTTCTGTCCGTGTCGTGGCATTTGAAGCGATGCGGAGGTGCACGGATGCGTGTGTCGGAAGCTTAATTCCTCGATTTTTCACTTGTTTTTGTGTCAGTTATTAGTCGGGAATGCATTTGTCGTAAATAATTTCAGCTACAATAATTGCAGAGGCACGTGGAAAGTGTTTAAATTTGCATGCAAGCAGCGAGGTGGAGGCTGCAGATGCTCCAGAGCTCTGTTAGCATTTTAGTCCACATTTCCCCCAACTTTCCCAACTCCTGCTAGTTCCAGGTTGCTATACTGACCTCCTACTGCACTGTAAGCAGCATAATGAAAGTAGTTCTCCCTTCTCGTGCGTTGCTTTTTACAACGGGGAATCATGTGCATCTAGCTCTCCAATGATTCTGGAGAGTATTCTGGCCAGTCGGGGCAGCGAGCGACCACGTTTGCTGCTTGTTTGTTTCCTGGCCGACCTGCGCCGGCTGCAGCAGATGAACTCCCGTGTTTGCAGTGGAGGCATTAGCCCGCCGGGCGCGATGTAGGTCAGCAGAGCCGAATGTCAACACGGGTGCAGCCTCGGGCCTCAGGTGTTCGCCCGCAACGTACGGCGAGAAAGACGGATGAAATATTTATGGGTTTGTTTAGATGTGTGAGAAAGGCGGCGCAAGTGGAGGCAGACGAGAACGAGGATTGTGTTTTTAAAAAAATGTTTGCTTCGACGCTAATTGATGCGACAGTTCGACAAGAAGGAGGTTTTAGTGGGGTGGCTAAGAGAACAACCGGAGAAAGAGACGGAATATATTTGAGAGGAAGTGGGCGTGAGGTTGCAGCTGGTGTTACGAGGTTGTTAGTGTACAGATAGAAGTGAAGGAACCAGAGAATGCTGTTAAGCCTGGGAGAGCCGCTACGTATACAGCCTCCTGTTTGAGCCAACTGGGTCATGGGAAAAAAAAAGCAGGACATGGAAGCTGTTTGATAGCTCATATCGAAGGGGAATCCCAGGAGCTAAATCTCTGGAGAAACAAACAAAAAAAATAAAATCTTTCCTTCGCCGAGCGCGGTGGTGTTTACGAGCTCGCAGCAGGTCGACTCGTCCACATCGCTCAGAGGTTTCCACGAGAGGACGAGGAGAAAACAGTCACGTGTCAAAGATGGAAAAGAGATCTTCGAGTTGAACTGCCCACACACACACAGACGTCCTTCATCCGAGCTCGCTGTTAAACCCTTTACCTGAGCAGAATGCGTTTATCTGCCGCTCTGTATCGTGACTTGCTGCAGACGCCTTTGTAGGAAAACGGAGCAAAACTGGTTTCACTTCCCTATTTTTTTGCACTAAAGAAGCTAAAAACAGAAGAGAGTGTACTATAGAATAAAATTCAGGTGTTTTTCTGTTATGCTACGTGTCAGTCACTCTGACAGGTCGACTTTAAATAGATTATCAAACGCATTAAGCCGTGTTCGTTGGAGGTGTGACTGCACATGATGTCAAGCGTGACCGGTCTGCATACGGTAGAGAATCTGTGCTACCTTATTTATCAGAAACTGATGTGTTTTCCAGTTATTTTGTACCGTTTGTGAAGCAAACCTCTGTACTATGCTCGAGTAATGTCCAAGTAGCTGGTTAAAATCTGACATCATTTCATTTTTTTGCTTTTGCTGCTGATGGCTTTTCCATTAAGTGTCCTAAAAAATGCCTCTATGCAGGATAAAGGCTCGTATTTGTTAATTTAAGCTTTTCACACCTTAGTATTTATAATAACAGATACACAAAATGTGTTTGTATGTTCATGTTTTTTGTCATTTTTTAGATTAGTTGGTATTTGTAGGTATAGTGTATGTTTCATGCTAATACTGAGTCATCTTGCACACAGCCTTGGCGTTAATTCAATCTGCACAGTCATCCTCCGTCAGAGTCATCCTGGTTTTGGCGTCGTGATGAACGCACATGGCCGTAACCGCTGCTCTGTTGTGCTGAAGGCATCTTCAGGGGAGTTTTTTCATCTGCTACGGTTCAGGTTTTGGGTAAACTGAAGCCTTTCTGAGCCTCTGTCGACCTTTGGAGGTGCTTGTGTGTTTTTTCTTCCTCCAGTCGTGGCTGCAGCAGCTGAACAGTGTTCTGAATGCTGAATGTTTTCCTGGAGAGCCCGTGACATCCTCTGGTTTCCGAGCTTTGGATTTGACCTGGAAAGCTCCTCATGCATTTATAGCGGCACGGTCAGCTGAGATAACTATCAGTCGTAGCTTCTCGTGGGAACGCTAATTGGAAGCATTTTGATTCCTGTCATGCCATTCAGAGTGCGCATTATCTGAAACCTATCGTCTGATGTGTGCTGCGGGTTGCCACGTCGATTTCATGCTCCGTTTCTGCTTTTAAGTGACCTGATTCTACCAAAGCTAGTTCCTCGTCGTCAGCAGGCTCAGCTACATCTGAGCCGTCGTCATCAAAGCTTCTCCGATATCAATGAAAGCGCTGCTCTGAGGTTGACCTGCTCCCAGCTGCAGCGCTGTCACGCCGCCGTAAGCCCGACAGACGCACTCCTGTACCATCGTGTCGGGGTTTAACGTCGTAAAGGCGACACGATGCTGCCGAGTAAAACCTTGAAGTCTATTATTTTCATCCATGTGGCATTTATGCATATCAATAAAAAACAGAAGTTGAGCAATACCGAGTCACGTTTTTACTCACTGCCTTCTCAGTTTTCTTTGCAAAGTCAAAGTCCTGCACCTTTATGGAAACAACTCAGCCACGACTAGACGTACAGAGAACTCAGAAATGTTTCCTGTGCAGCATTACAAAGTCATAAAGCCCCAACTGATAAAAAAGGAAAATCAAAAAGTTGCGTTTCTTCATTTTACATTCTGTAGATGTTTCACTACTTCCATCTGCTGCAAACTCCTCCTCACATCAGAACATCTAAATGGATTTCACCGTGCGGCATGTATCTTCTAAAGATGAGCTCCTTCGGTTTTGAGCCGTGCTGTGTTCATTTTAGTTGATCAAGTATGTTTTATTTATACTTGTGTTGACGCTCGTCTCCTATCAGCGTGCAGTTCAAACAAAAAAAATAAAAAGTCGCAGAAATTTTGTCACGTGATTGTCGCAGCCGAATCTCTGAAGGCGTCTCAGTTGGGCCGAGGAACACAGAATTTCATGCTTTTTACCAAATGTGTTCGTGTAAACTATTTATTTTTGGCATTTTTTAAAGAAATATCACAGTTTGAAGCTGACAGAACACGAGTAGTTCCTTTTTTTCCAGTTTCAAGTCTAATAAATGGTGTAGTTTTGGTCATTTTTACAAACGATAGCATGCTGTTGAAACCTGCCAGCTGGGTTTAAGGTTCAGAGGAGAAAGCGACCGAGTTACACAATGTGATGATGACAAGTCACCACGTACGCGTCTAAGAGTTCATTATTTAGTGAATGTGTTGTTTGTTCACACGTTCTTTAACCTGTGGTAACGCTAAAGGTTCAGAACGTTAATTTAGCGTCATTATATTAAGATAGTGGAGTAATTGTGTCTGTAGCGGAGCGTGAACGAGAGTCCCTGCTTTTTAAACCGTTGGACCACTTTTGTCATTAGGTTTTTAAAAAGGCTTTTTACGTTCAATGTTTATATTGATAACGGATCTGCAATTAGAGCCATTTGCATCGGGCCCGTGCCTCATTATGTAAAGAGCCTATTACGGCTTGGTGCGGCCTGAACCGAGGCCTCTCCAAACGGTCAGAGGCCACAGGTGCATAAAATCATTAGTACTTTTTTTAACCTTCAGCGTTCAATGCCATTTCTCTGCCGCCTTCATTTGCATCCGCTGTGAAGTGAACACCGATCAGCCGGCGGAATACCTCTCAGCGTTTTTTTTTTAAAAAACATCCCTCCCTGCCGCTGATTTTTTATTCATATATTCTCATTTCAAGAGTTGAAATGACTGCTAATATGTGCAGATGGCACTAAGACCCCCTTTTGCACACAATAGCGGATGGAAGGCCGAGCCGCGGTCGTGGAGCCTCGGATGAGCTCGTGGCAATCAGCGGCTTGATTTAGTTTTCCTGAGCTTTGTCAAGTAGACGAACACCTGTGAGTCAGGGAGGCGCTTTGTCGCCTTGAATTATTCATCCGAGGGCCTTGACTCCTGTACACAAATCATTAATCCTGCAGGAATATGCCAGTCGGTGTGTTTCAGGACGGCTCGTGTTTTGACAGGATTTGAGAAACGTCTGAAAGTAAATGTGGTAAACAGTGTTTTTTTTAAAAACATAAGGTCTATTAAAGGTCGATCACTAAGTAGTTTTATTGGCGAGCGGACTTTCTGGAGGCTGTTTTGAAATGATTCCACTCTTTGGACAACACAAATGCACAAAGGGAAATAAAAAATTATTTTATCTGGCTGCAAGAGATGTTTAGAAGCAGGTGGAGGAAGCCGACACATCCGACTTGTAACGGAGACTTATTCAAAGAGTTCAGATGTCAAATCATCGAGGCCTTCTGCTCGACCGCTTCTGATTCACTTGAGACGCTTTAAATCATAAACTACGCATATTTATAAACCTTAGCTTTATACATGAAATACTTTCAGCGTGTTTTATTTCGCACGTTGAAATTTGAGGCCATTTGAACGACAACATCTCAGGAAATCCTGAAGATAACGGCTCGAAACTTTCACTGTTCCTTCTCGTTATGTTGACGATTCAAAAGCTTCCATATTGGAAAAGTCGATCAAATGATCTCTGAGTTGAAATATGAAAAAGTAAAATAAAATGAAGCTGTCATGAAACGCCTCACTTTGAGCTCATATTCACAAAAATTAGTCAGCTAGTGATGTTATATGTATGTATACTAGTGTTGGAATACTTTTTACTATGAAATATTTGGTCGCAAAGTCAAAACAGTTGAACATTTTATTAACTAAATAAGCACAGACAACAAGTTGTACCATAAAAACAACACAATTCTGGCTGACCTAATCCAAGTAGAACCGGAGTTTCAAATTGGTTTATCCCATTAATATATTGGCCTATTTGTCTAATGTTGCAGATTCTGAATCGATGACATGATGAGAAGCAACAGTGAACATTTCAGGCTTTTATCTTTTATATTTTTTGAGATTACGTTGTTCAAACTGCCTCAAATTTCAATGTGCAAAAAAAAGAAAGAAGAAAGATGCTCAAAAGTGGGTCAACGGGCAGTTCAAAGTAAATAAATAAAAAAAAACCATAATGAATCTCAGACAGTATTTGATATATCAGTCTATAATTCCACAGATATCTCTGTCGATATCCATATTTTAGAAAACGTTTAGACAGATCAGAGATGGTCGAGCAGGAATTGTTGTAAAAATACGAGGATTTTTCAAAGAAGCGACCGACAGCAGAGGAGACATCAGATCACTGCATAAAGATTTAATGACACTCTGACCTCGATCGGATAAATCCAATTATTAATGTTGTAAATGTGCTCATTCAGACTCAGAAGCGTTCCTACGCTCTGTGTGTGAGCAACAACAAACAAACACAACATTCAGTTTTATCGAGCATGAAAACAATAAACATAAACGAGAAGCTGTGAAGCTCAGACCAGTCGATGCACGTCCTTGGCAGAGGTCTGCGCTCGTTTTCTAGGTTTTTATGTCGCCAAACTGCATTTGAAAAGGAAAATGGATGAGAACGAGCTCGATAAGAAGTAGCTGACAGTCTGTATAGTGATTATGAGTACAGTCGTGACTCGATGATCCGACACTAAATGTAAAACCTTCTTTCATGTCGGATTGTCAAGACGGAGTTCGAGATACAAGGAGGGCTTGATGCTGGAAGGCTCATTTGTTGTTAATATTTATTGTTTGTAGTTGATATAATAACTACTGTATTGTTAGAACACTACACATCGCTGGATTTCACGCCTAACTGACCGGTGCGATTGTGCACGTTCTGGTCACTTCCACCCCGGAGCAGCGCTCCAACAAAGTGGAAGTGTCCAGAACACACAGGAGGTACTTGGCTGCTGATGCTAGTTTAGTTAGCGCTCACAGTTCTGCTGCCACCATCCATGTTTACTTCCATAAACACTGAGCACGCTCGCTGCGTGTGACGTCGTCGTGTCCTCTTGTGCGCATGCGGGACACTTTTGGGTCGTATGAAGTTCACACAGCAGATCACATACAAGTCGCATTGAACTGGAAACGTGAAGGAAGTCACAAAGAAATCCTCATTGAGCATCAAGTCCTGCAGTGTGAACGTAGCCAATCTGTGGGATTGTTCAGTCAGATAATACGCCGTCATCCTGATTGGAGACATTAAATGTCATGTCGGAGTCACAATCCAAGGCTGTCGCTATGTTAAGGCTGTTTTTATGGGTTCTGTTCGTTTTCCTAAAAAGCTGTCTGATAGCTTTTGGATTGTTAAGGGTCAGATTATCGAGTCACGACTGGACTTGAAATAAAGTTATTATTGTGATGCGTCAAGGGTCAATGACAAGGTGTTTGAAGTCCTGCAAAAGAGTCCAGATGTGGGATTTCACATCATGCAGGTTTGTGCTGCGGTATCGGTTCAGTATCTATTGGTTAATTTAGGCAGGTATCCCTGTAAAGTCATCATTTTGGTTTTGCGATACTAAATACGACCGTCACATGTGGCTCGTATTAATGACAGTACGACTTTGTGCCATGTGTGACAGTAAAACAGGCAACAATAAATGATCAGTGAGCAAAATCAGTCATATACAAGGAGTTTTTTGGAAAATGAAGAAAACAGAGGACAAAAAAACCATCAAAAACAACAAGGTAGAGCTGAGATGTAAGAATAAAAACAGTTTTATGATGGGATTGCCTGCATTGTTGACTCCGGGACATCATTTACACTTGCAAGACAGTTTGTGTTCGTTTCGGATTTGCATTTTCTTTGAACACAAAGGGAGATCTTAGTCTGAACGCTATTTACATTTGGATTTATCTGGTTTAACACATTTAATATTTGTTTTTTTAAAAAAAAATGTTGACCTGTAAAATGACAAACATGTGACTTTTGTCGGTGCTTTCATGCTAACAGGTGGCTCTTCTAAGTCAGTGCTGAAGCTCAATATTTAAGGTTTGATTTGTAGTCGAAGCGTCTTTTATTTTTTCTCGGGATGAGGCTGCAAAAAGCGTTCCAAACCTATTTCATGTCAGTCGTACACTCGCCGACCTAATTCTAACGGAAACACGGAGGAAAAACACATCAGCAGCCGTAATATCCACACGCTGAAGCCAGAAGAGCTTGGACTCATGAATAATATTGACCTTTTGGACGAGGCTTTCTCTGCTTGTTGATTTATTTTTTTATTCTTATTTTTTGTTATTCTGTATATTAGCCGTGATGTTTGTGGAGCCGGAGACAGAAACGTTCTGGTCAGAAATAGTCTCGGAAGAAAAGGAACGCAACTGGGTGTCTGCTGGTTCATCTTTTAGTCTATTTCTGGATAATTTTCACCCAGAAGAAGCCAAATGACCGCTTTATTTAAGGTGGTCGGGTTAGCAAACTGTGTGCTGTTGTGTGATGCAGCACAGTACAACATGTAGACAAAGATTAATATACCGAAGTGCCAAACTGTAGTTAGATTAGAAACAGGGATGCACGATATATCTCTCTGCCCGCCCACATTTACCACCTTCTGCTCGCTTCATCTGTATGGTCACTGCCGACTGTCAATCAAGCCAGCCACGCCCCTTGCCCCGCAAAATGTTGATGATTTTTAAAAAATTCAGTATTGATTTATTTTCAGATTGGCCACCTGATCTCTGAATTTGACCATGAAAACTAATAAGAAAACAATCCTGAGCTGTAGGAATGCAGTATTTCATGATCTGTGATCACTTCTTTTCCAATTCATTTCTATGGGAGCCAGGGCTTTTTGGAGCCAGGACTAGCGGACGTAGTGATACTGCAGGTTTTTGACACTTCTGGGTTGGCTTCATTTTTCATTCATCTTTTATACAGTCTATGGTTTCACGTACAGGTTTCAAATTACTGTCATTTGAGGAAACTGTCAGTGCCGTAGCCAGCGGGTGTGCCGCCATTGTTTGCGTATGTTGCTGTTTTTTTTCAGCTTTAATCACTTAGATACACTATTTTAATACCTCTCATTGTGAAACACACGATCTGTCTGCCTTTAAACACCGCACTCGTCCTGAAAGCTCTCAGATCTCACGGCGCTGCGGTCTTCATGTTTGTGTTCCCCCCTGCAGTTGCTCTAGAAATCCATCCAGGCACCGTGCAGCCACTAATAGCCCGCCGGTCTTATTCCCATGAATAAATGAGTCAATTAAGTAATTAAGACTTGACTTGCTGTCTACGACCTCTCTCTCTGTGTGTGTATGTGTGTGTGTGTGTGTGTGTGTGTGAGAGAGAGAGAGAGTCTCTGTTTGTTGCCATGGCAACATCGCATCCAGCCCGCGCTCCTCACCTCGCGTTTCCTCGGCTTTGAAAAAAAAAAAAAACCAACAACCTTGTCTTAGATACCTCACCAGGCGGTTTGGACAACTGCTGCTGCTCTCCAGTTGCCATGGAAAGAGATGATGATGAGAGTTTGATGATGAAGAATAAAGTCGAGGCAGGCTGATGAAGTAAGGAAGTGATTACCGGCGGCCTCAGGAAACTAATCCGGAAGAGTGGGGCTGCAAGTAAAGCCGAAAGACACATGTGAGGCGGCGCCCTGGTCGCCCGGGCGCTCGCCAGCTTTGCCCCACGCTCGCCTTTGTCGGCGTAATTGAGTCAGGCGGTCGTCGGTGCGCTCTTAATTGCGTGTTTGACATTATGAGAGACTCGGAAAAAAAAGGGGGAATCACCGGCGTCTGATAATGGGAAGAGAAAGGAGCGAGATGAAAGACCGAGGAGGAGCAGGAGGCTAATGCCTGTTTACGGGATGAGTTTTCACCAGGAGACGCTCTGAAAGCTGCACGTTTGTGTCGTTTGTACGTTGTTGACTTAAGGAGCTGAATCAGCAGCTGAACCTCACATACAAATATCCAATATGAGCAGCATGTAAATACCACATGTAAATGCATGTGGCCGGGGGGCACCGCGGACCACATGCTCGCACGCAAACTGCAAGGACACGACGACGCATGAAAACCCTGGAACAGAGGATGCACAGGAGCTGCGTCACAATCTGAGAAATTAAAATCCCCTGCAGGGCGAACGCAGCACACTCGCACACGCTCACTTACAGAAACGTATTCTGCCGTCTTCGTGGAGGAAAAATATGTTTTCTATCAATTAAAGTCAGACACGCTGCTTTTGCGGCATGAATATTTATGAGTTGTTTCCAGGGCGATGTTGCGTAACTCGGAAGCTGTTTATTTTGGGTCGCTGTTGGCCTCGCGTCAAGTATCATGATAGAATTATAAAATGGATGCACATTGTGCTGTGTGAAGGATAATTAGTCCGTCTCTGTCCTGCCACTGTCTCGCCTCTTTATCTCGTCGCTTTCTTTATTGTTCTCCGTGTCTTTTTACATGTTTTTTTTTTTTCCTTCACTCTCTCCCACACAAACCAAACTGAACCGGCCTCGTATTACATGTGTTTTGTTGTGTGCAGGTTGGAGAAAGGTTCCTCTTTTTATATTTACATATATATATTTTGCAACTTCTCAGTTCTGATCTCATTTCTGCAATCACAAATGCAAAGCAGCTGTTCCAGGTGCAGGGATGCATGCAGACACTTGTCACACTTAGTATTCGGAGCCAGTTTCGATCTCCTAATGTTGATGTTTTGCTACTTAGCAGCCAAACACAGCGAGGTTTTGTCCCTCACTTCTACCTTTTCGGTGGTGGCTTAGCATAGAAACCAAAGAGATGTTATATTCACGCTCTGTTTTTCTGTTTCAGTACCGTCAAGCAATGTGTAATTGCTTGCGACCAATTAATTGGGACCATTAAATGCAGTTTAAAGATAATCAGCCAATCAGCGTCTTAGCATCGGCTAATTACCGGTGGGACGGCTAACAGGGGCTACGTTGGGTTATCCGCTAGCGATAGGAACAGAAAGTGTTTATTACAAACATCAGCGTTGCTGCGTTGATGGAGCACGACTGAGAAGAATCGAAGCGAGAGGCTAAATTTCATGGTTTTGTTTTTGGGTGAGAAAAGCTGCACGAGGAAAGAAAACCATGAAAAGGACCAACAGATGAACCAAAGATCTCGCTAGCTGTCTTTTATCCTGTTTTAAAAACTCGAGCATCTACAGCGATAAAAGAAAACACTTGGCAGCAATAATAAAAACACCAGATAGTCGTATAATAGTAAAAGCAATTACAGGGAACGTTGCTCTGCAGGATGACTGCTTTTATTTTTCATAACTCAGCTCGATCGGGCTGATAACACCTGCAGACTTTCACCGAACGAAGCTTTTAAACGCAGGACTCTAATTTAACCACGTACTTTTGTTTTCTGCACAACTTACTCTTCTTCATACTACATTTTTCTGCGTCTTGTGTAGAGTTCAGAGCTAGCATCCATTCAGTCTGCCTGGATTTAACAGAGAAACCAATGAAGTGTAAATATTCAGCTGGGAAGTCGTGTCTTTGCACTCCTGCGATAGCACGTCCACTACAAATAAAATCTAAAATTAGCAAGGAGTTTTGCAGAACAGGTGCTTGAATAGAGTAAACAATTATCACAATTTAAAATAAGCCGATGCACAGAGGCATCCGGTGCTATTACATGAGCGAGAACAAATCCAAATCCTGCAGCACGTTCCAGACATTTTGGAAGGAGATAGATTTTGAAAATGGCCAAAAATGGTCATTTTTGAGTGAAAATGGCCCGACATGCTTGCTGTTTTTCCAACATGGCGGATTTCCTGTTGGGTTGACAGAAATGTGCTGATGGACTTTTTTGTGCGTCACTACCTGCTACATATGTGTACCGATTTCCGAAGCTCGAACTCAAACGTAGCCGCGATGGGACTCTGAAATATTGTAGGGGGCGCTGTTGAGCTGTGTTCAATTTTAGAGCTTGGAGCGAGTGGACTTTTTGTTTCGTCCTGACCAGCTCTATATATGCCTACCAAATTGCGCAGCTCTAGGTCAAACGTCCTTCTGATGGTAGTCTGTTGAAATTTTCAAGGTGGCGCTGTGGAGCCATTTTCTATTGTATTTCCACCTAATTATAGACATTTTTGCCCGTCCTGATGTGTGTGCCAAGTTTTGTGCAGTTTCGAGAATGTTTAGGGCCTTAAAAACGCGTCTCTTTGTTATGAAGAATAATAATTAGGGTCCGAGCAGCTCCAGTAGGCTCGGGCCCTAATAATCCTCAGGGCTACAATAGGGTCCTTGCACCGCTAGTGCTTCGACCCTAATAATAATCACAGCAGTTCTAATAGGTTCTACCCACTGTAGTGCTTCGACCCTAATAACAACACGGTAAAGGTGCTGTGTAGTTCCATATTTCCACTGAGTGCTCGTATTCACACAGAGTGTTGGAAAGTGCTCTTTTATTCCGGTTGTGGGAGCGAAACCAGGAGGACAGAATAGATTCCCGCCATCGTCTATTATGCACAGCAGCTCATATGCATAAAGGCTGAAGGCGGCGGCGGCTGTGTTGAGTCACGGCGGCCGCTCTTCCTGGCGGCCTCTCGGGTCTGGACGCTTCCTGTCTTTGTGAAGTGGGCTCAGGTTGTAGCACTTACTCCCATCGAGCAGGTGTACAATAAAGACATCTGCTCTAATGCGGTCTGACTCACACCTCGCGCCGCTCCTCCGTCCTTTCTCTGTTTCATGTTTTTTCTTTTCAGGTCAGCAGCAATTTTAGTGACAAACTTTGAGCAAGAAGAAAATGCATAAATCGGAGGGGAAACATAAAAATATGAATCTTCACAGGCTGAAACTCCACGAGTGGGAGGTAATAAATAAATAACACTTGGCCACGTGAAGAGCACTTTTCTCAACATTTGGTTTTCTTTTTTGGTCTTGAGTTTGCATTTACTAGATGTTTGTTTCTCTGGGCGACATGCCAGTGCAAGAAACATTAAGAAATATTCAAAAACAATCCACATTCCTCACTAGGATTATGTTGTAACTCTGAATAACCCTCGCTGCTGTTCTCTCAGATTTGCAGCTTTGTGTCCGCTGAAGTAACAGTTCACGTCCGTAGAATCGTAGCTATTGTAGGCTCAAAGCTTTGTTTTATTCTCCGAGCCACGAGGATTTATATGCCGCAGCCGCTGCAAGACGTGCTCACGCTCTCAGGGTCGTGCTTCAATGGCAGATGGGCGCCCAAGGACACGCACACACACATGACCAGAGATGTTGTGAACTGTTTAACTCCAGGGAGGCTTGCAGCTGAGTCCACACGGATCCCAGCAGGTCGTCGTTTCCTCCTACGGAAGGTCGTTGATTAACTCGCACCGAGAAAACGCGCTGTTGTGTTTCCCCGTTTACTGTAACCTCACGTTTTACACAGATTTCAGGATGCTTATTTCACAGTAAAGGTTATTGTGGAGCTGACGGCTAACGCCACGTGTCCGGTTGTGTCTTGTGTTAGTTTCCTTCCTCCGGTTCCAGCTCACCTCGATGTTTTCCACAAGACATCAAACACACAGAATGATTCCGGTTGATGTATTTAAAGTCAAAACAACGCCGGCAGAGCTGCGGTTTGACTGCAAATCATCATTTAAAATGCAAAACACATTTCCTTCCTCCCACATCTCCCTAATATCACCAACGCACCGGTGGCGACCTGTAAACGCGGCGCCGGTCGGTTGGGCCCGCCGTATTCCCAGCCGGAGCACAAAAGATGTGTCACAGCGTTTGCGTCTTCGCTTCACAGCGGCGGGATGATGTTTGCTAATAAGACGCCTCCTGCCCCGCGGCGACGTGCCGTTCCTCAGTCTTCGTCTGTCATTATGTGGTTTTTTAAATCCACGTACCGCCGAGCGAAGGCAGCTTTTGAGCTTCTCTCCTGCTCAGAGACCGGTGCGGTGTCATCGTCCTCCCGCCGCCTCGGCCTCGGCACCCCGCTATGTTTGTTTTTCATTACTGACCCACATCCTCGTGGGGGTAGAGTCGAGTCGACGCCCCGGGGCCGGCGTCGCCACGTGGAGCCGCAGATGATATTCCGGCACCGCGAGCCTCCTCGTTGTGCTCCTCTACATCTGCCCTATTTCCTGGAGCTGATGTAACTGCAGAGTAGCGGGGTTGGGGGTTAGCGTGTCCCCCGAGACACCGACGGGTTTGTTTTTTTTTAGTGATCTGGATTAGAGGTGGGCGAGTTTTCGTTTGGTTTCCACCTCGACGACAGCACCAGAATAAAATATCGTTTTATTAAATAAAGGCAGAAAATATGCAAAATGTTTGTTTGTTTTCATTCCCAGTGCAGCCTGCCTCCTGAAGGCTTTTAATCTTTAATCAATTTCAAAAAGAAACCCCTGAAACGCCTTTCTTCCCTGAATGTTTGGGCTTTTGGTGTCAGCATCGGTCAAACGCCCCCCAGGGGGCAGATGAGCGACCGCTTTGGGCGTCCATATTAAAACCTTACCGACCTTTTCCCGTTTCCCCCCCGCAGGGAGGAGGAGGAGAGCCTGCGAGACAAGATCCGCGCCGACCACGAGCGAGCGCTGCAGGAGGCCAAGGAGAAGCTGCGGAAGTCACGCGAGGAGCTGCAGGCGGAGATTCAGACGGAGAAGAACAAAGTGATGGAGGACCTGAAGAAGAAGGACCCGGGGCCCAAGCCGCTGCCGCCCGTCCCCATGCCCAAGGTGGTGGGCGTGAGCGACGGGGAGCCGCCGGAGCCCGACGTCAAGGAGAGACGCGACAAGATCAGAGAGGTAGGACGGCCGTCCACTGCTCACATCCTGTCAGTGCATCGGTTCGGTTTTATGTTTGATTCCCGTCACCAGAGTGGGGCGTGTTGTCCTACTGGTTTGGCTCAGAGCTGCAGAGTCGCTGTGTTTGAGCTTTTTATGAACTTTTTAAAATAAAAATCCAACATTTAGGAGGACAAAATGTTGTCGTTGAAGCGTATTACACTTAAAACCTCGTCCTACGTCCTTCCTCTGCAGCCGATTTAATTTAAACACAATCCGCTGGAAAGAACTCAACTAATTGTCATATATGTGAGGTTTTAGAACAATTCTGTGAAGCTGTACGTGTCAAAGAACTGCAGCTACAGCTTAATATGAGCTTATTTTAGGGTTTGACCAGCATGTATGTTTCTACAGATATCACATGTTAGTGTTTAAGACGACCAACGATCGATATTTGGAACTAAATTTTAATTTAAATCCATTTGTTTACTTTTTGCAGTCGTCTGATTTCCTGTTCCGTTGCATTGCTACGGCTGTTTACACGACTTTTGATGCTTTGCGGGGCATTTTTCAATCCAGTACATTTTGTATATTTTACACTTTATCGTGCATTTTGTGTTTTAGCGTATTTTTCTGTTCTTTTTCTGCTGGTGGTCACTTTTATGTAGCAGCAGAATTTCCCGTTGAGGATCAATCAGGTGTTTCTGTAGCGCTGCAGGTGGGACGTTACTGGAGTTTTGACTTCATAAAGAAAGAGGCGAGAGCAGAAGGAGCACATTGAAGTTAATTTATTTTAGCGGAAATAAAATAAAAACTCTGATAGTTAGAAATAGGGCTGAATATTGGATGGGTAAACCTCTAGCATGTTTAATATTTGGCGTGCTGCTCATCTGAACTCATCAAACTTCCTCTCTGGATGTTGAGAAAAAGCAAGTGATGATTTGAACACAGGCACTGCTCATATATACACAAAAAAAGTACTGATTTTAATATATTTATAGCAAATAAACTTGACATTTACCGTTCGCAGTTGTCAGAATTGAAGCAAAAGCTGCCGCTGCTTCTTAATGTCAGCATATTTTAGGGCACAAATACCAAATATTAGTATTTAAGGAGGCTAATAATGGATATTTGGAGCTGAAATTTTGGTTATTTCAACATTTTTAAGAACACTCCATGTAATAAGTCCAACTCAAAACTTAATTTATATGCACTTGTTGACTTGTGTTTCAGATCTGTTTAATTAAAAGAAGTTTTGGATGTTCAGCTCAGTGTGGATGGAGTGTTGCAGGAGTGCAGCACGATTAATTTATTTTACATTAAGGTAAAATATCTGAAATGATTGGTCAAACTTTATCGATCTCTCTGGATGCAGACGAGGCCTGAAAGAAGCAGGACGAGAATAAATAAAGACGTAGTGAAGCTCTGATAAGACGATGAACCTACGTGTGGATTTGTGTGTTTTATTCTCGTCAGGACTGAGCGTGCAGGCTAGTATCTGGCCTGAAACTCCCTCTGTGGATACTACCGCTGATGTTCGTGCTCCAGCGCGAGGCTCACGCAGAGTTATGTGCATGACTCCACGCCGACAGTTTGGCAAACATTCCCTAAATCGGCGCCGTCACTTCGCATTAAAATCCCGCGAAGACCGTCTCGGGTGAAGAGTTGTAGCCACGGGATTTGGTGCGTGGCGCGATTTAAAGCCCAGCGTGTGCGAGCGTTAGCCTCGCTGTACGCCGTGTCGGAGCGGCCCGCCGTCTGTCTCAGCGCCAGCGTTTATGGGAGGCGACGGCGAGCCAGACGGACCGTACATGTGCAGAATGCAGATGGTGCTATCTGGTCCTGCTCTCTATAGACGCTGAGCCAAGCCCCGGTATCTCCCTCTCCTCCCTCCCTGCCTCCCTCCCCTGCAGCTTCTCCTGCATAATTACCTCGTATCGGCTCTCTTGAAGCGCCACTCGGAGTCAGAACACTGGGAGCCGGCCCATTCACTCCAAACCCGCTTTTGTCTCTAAATGCCCCTTTTGTGTCCCGTCATAATTACCATTCACAGAGAATGCCGTACACTCCCAAATGAGCGAGGAAGCAGCAGCTGTATGGGCTGCGGCGGCGCTGCACACTCCGCCTTTTCTTTCTTTTTGTTTTTTTGGGGTTTTTTTTTTCCCACTGATTGCCTTGTGATTCCAAGGAGGACGCATAATCGCACACCGCAAAACAATCGTGACCGTACGGCTGGAGCTCTGCTGCTGTCTGCTGCAGGCGGATTTGTTGTAAAGTCGAGTCACGAGAGGTGTTTCGGCTCGCATCTTCTTGTCGCTGTTTGTTTCATGTAGACTGTAATCCCCACATTACTGGACGTGGACTTGCATCGACCGTGCAACAAAGGTTTTCTGAACTGTGTAGTGGAGCTGCATGATATTGGAACAGAAATTACAACGCAGTGTTTAGTTGTTTTTTTGCATTATGCAGTGCATTGCGTTATGAAAAAACAATAATTTACATTGTGAAAAGCGAACAATGTCCAAAAAGAGGTAAAAATCTGGCAACAAGGTGCCACAAAAATACATAAAAACACATGTATTGGAGCACTATAGCATTAATAAACTGTTAAAATAAAATAATATCTGTAAAATAATTATATTTTAAGCAGATGTAAATGGTTTTTCTTCAATATACAGTATATGGCATTATGAAAAAACTACTTCACATTGTAAAAGGCTGTAAAAAAAAAAAAAAGAAGGTACAAGTCTGGCAACAAGGTGCCACAAAAATATGTAAGGATTGGAGTACTGTGACATAAACTGTTAAAAAAATGTGGAAATAATAATCTGTAAAATCTATCTATTTTTTTGCAGATTTAAACAGTTATTCTTCAATATGCAGCATATTGCATTATGAAAAAATAGTAATAATAAAAAAACATCTAATAAAGTGATATTGTTATATGAAAAAACACAACAAGTAACTTAAACAGTAAAGATATATCTGTAAAGAAATCTGGCAGCAAAGTGCCACAAAATGCATTAAATGATGGAGTACTGTAACATTCAAAGACAGTTAAAAAAAAAATAAAAAAGGTCAAATCTAGTAAATATCGGTAAAATAATTGTGTGTTTTTTTTTGTCCAAGTTGATTTAAATGCAGTAAAACAGTTTAATTTTATAGTCGCATGTTGTTTTTAAAAGGTTTTATGTGGACGTTACGTTCAGTTTTGTCTTCTTTTTAAAAAAAATAGTAAATATGTAAAATTCAGTTTTTGTTTGTTTACTAAATATTATCGATAATCTAACAAAAGAGGTAAATCTGTAAAATAACTGTAAATTGGTCAAAATGTAAATGCAGTATTCATCAGCTCAGACTTTTTTAAGATACGTTGTTTTACCTTCAAATAGCCACAAATATCTGTAAAATACTTTTTCCTGATTTAAATACAGTAAATAACAGTAAAATTTTATGGTCAATTGTTGTGAAGAAAACAAACAAGTTACTGCTTGTAAAGATACAGATGTTTAATGTGGACATTAGAGTTATGTCAGATTCTTTTTTTATTTTTTGTTTCTATTTAACATATAATTTAATAAATCTTTTGGTGATTTCACTAATTTAACTAGAAATGATTTGCAATTTATTGAAATGAGGTAAATATGTAAAGTGGCAGAATTTTTTAAAAATAGTGAAAAAAAAAGAAGCCATTTTTTAATCTTAAATACGCATTTAAAAAATAAAAACACATATCAGTAAAATACCAATAGTGTTTTGCTCATTTTAACAGCGTACAACAAATACTTCTACATATGTATTTCTTGCTATAAATCATGCTTTTTTCCCCCCGAGGGCGATTTCATAGCTGCTAGCAAACAGAGTAGCTCATCGGGGAACAATCTAAATGGTGTCCTTTTCCTTTAGCCGCTACATTGTGCAGTTAACTTTATAATGATAATTTAAACCAAAACTCGTGTTTATTACAGTTTAGGTCGAAGCAGAACCACTGTTTTCCTCTCAGGCGAGTGGCGCTGAGCTTGTGTGGATGGATCAAAACACGCTAGCGTCGGAGCATAAATGTCATTCGATACTAAAACACCGAAAGATTTGAGATTATTTTCACGGAATCCTACTTCATTGATGTAATTTGCTTTATTAGACGATCGTGGTAAATGATACTTGTCCTTAATTAATAACGTTATTCCGCTGCACCTTTCTATACGAGCGTCCTAGCGGCTCTCATTAGCGCTGCGATCTGTAAATGAGATAACTGCTGCTTGCTGATTAACCGGAGTTCTGAGCTGCCGTCGGTCCGGCCGGCAATCAGGGAAATTGTTCACATCCAGCATGGTCCCTTTTTTTTTTCTTTTCTCTTTTTCGCTGCTCTTTGGGCCAATCATGCAGCTCGGGGCCCCTTTTGTTGCTCCAGAAATAGAAACGAAGTCGCTTTTATGCCTCGGAAATACATATTTTATTGACTGTACGGAGCGCACAGAAAGGCCCGGTTCCCCGCACTTCCCGGCAGCTCCGTGCTCTTTCGCTGTTCTGCTAATTACGCGGCCCAGACATTAGTGGCCATTAAAGCCGTGTCTGGAGATAGAAAGAGCTTTGAGGCAATAAAGGGGAAAAAGGAATGGAATGAGTTCTAGCATTGACTGTTGCGGCGCTATTCACCTGTCACGTCATGAGGTAATGTTGGCCCAGAGCTGTTGAAATAAGCCGGCTGTTGCAGTTAATGGGCTCCGGTTCAAAAGTACAGTTCCTCTTTTTTTCTTTTTTTAAGTTAAAAAATAATTTATTATTAATACTGGAGAAAGCTCTTGCTCACCCAGACGATCGGTGGCGTGCATAGCGGGGCTGTCACCGAAGGCTTGTGATAGCGGGATGCTGCTTGTTTTCTGTATTATTTATAGCGCTGTGGGTGACGATAAGAACAACATGTGGAATGGAAACTTGTCTGCTGCAGCTTATGGTGGGGGAAAAAAAAAGAAGCAAGAGTTGTGTCTGCAAATATTTTGTGTTTGAGTCGGATTATCTGGTTGTAGACAAAAAAAAAAGAAGACGGTTTGTAAACAGAGCTGTGAGTGAGAGGAGGAGGAAACCCCTGGAAATCCCAAACCTGTCACTTTTGTTTGGGCTCGTTTTTTTTTTTTTTTTACCGCTCGTCCTGCACCTTTGTAGAAACGACTCAGGAATGTCTAGCGTGCAGCGTGACGCAGCTACGATGCCAGAAATCAGTGAAAACAAGTCCATGAAGAGCCTCAGTCATCCAGGTCAGGGTTGTTCTGGTTGTTTAATCATAGCAGCTGGACCTGCTTGAGTTCCTTGAAGACGTTCCACCTCTCATCCAAGAGGCTTCATCGGTTCTTATGGACTAGTTGGGAGTTCCACATACTTGTATCCTTAAGGAGCCATTAACACCTGAGTTTGGGTTTCAATTGGGGGTTTGTTGCTCCTCCCCCTCGTTATGCAAGTCGTTAGTGCTCCTCCTGTCAAAACGAGGTTCGTTAGGATGTTTGTGGCTAGATGTGGATGTGGATTCATCTTCCCGGGGGGAGATCTTAGGACTGAACTGTAAACAGGTGACAGATGATGCCTCAGACCTCCACCTCTGTTGATGGTCTTTCCAGTTAGATGGCTTCTTTCACCCCTCTCTCACACCAGCTGTACTCCATGCAGGCCAACATCTGTACGTTGTTGTCTTCAAATGAGTGTCCTTTGTCCTTAAGATGCAGGTGGACTGCTGAGTGCAGCACAAACAACATTTTTAAAGCGCCCTCAGGTGTTAACAATTCTGTCTCTACATGTTATGGATCATTTACTACTTCATTTTTAGTTTGTTTGGATGCTTGTCTCACATCTGCTCTGTTACACTGCCTGCACTTCATTCCAGTTTATCTGGAACGTCCCAGAACTTTTATAATACGACAGTTTGTCACAGCGAAGTCACTTGTGGCTTCTCGCTTATTTAGATTTTTGTTTTTTACAGAATCTGATGAAATTTCCACATCACTCGTTAGTTCAAGGACCATCAGAAAGGTGAAATTCAAATGTTTAATTCATTTTTTTTTTTTGTTTTTTTTGGTAGTTTCTCACCTTCATAAACGGTGTAAATGGTCTGCATTAATATGGAGCTTTTCTACCGTCGTGGTACCCAGAGCGCTTTACTATGTGTTTCTCATTCACCCATTCACACACATTCATACACCAGTGGTGCCATGCAAGGTGCTGCCTGCCATTGGGAGCAACTTCGGGTTCAGTGTCTTGCCCAAGGACACTGTGAAGGGGCAGGTTGTCGAACCAGCAACCTTGCGATCAGAGGACCTACCACCTGAGCCACCGCCGCCAGCATCAGGGTTGGAGATGAACTTTTTCACTAGTCAGCATTGTATAGTTGCACCTCCCACCTGGTTGAAACCCCCCACTGGCTGAACATTCGCTCATCGATAGACACCACATTTACCGATGTTCCCTAAACGCCTCACATCGTAGGCTGCTGTAGGTGCTGCTAGGTGGCTGCAGACACTTGTGTGAGCGAAAAGTCATCTTGAAAAGAGTGAAATAAAATTCTCAAGTCAGATTGTCCAAGATGAAACCGAGTCATTCTGTTTTCTACAAGTGGAGAATACAGCACAGGAACCCTGACTAACCGCAGTCCATCGTTTTCATATCGTGGTTAGAAGCTTAAATCATGATAGTGATTCATAATTGTTTAATGTTCCAGCCCTACTGCTGCGTTAGCCGTTGTAATCGGTATCTTCCTGCCTGCAGCTGCATCAGCTCAACAGCTCGCATCAGACAGGAAGTAAGAAAAGGTATACGTTCCACCACTCTGACTAATGCAGCTGCCCGGGCTGTGAGTCTCTAGGAACCATTT
>NW_007579186.1:133348-155261 GCF_000690725.1 Stegastes partitus
ACAATTTACAATCACCAATTAACCTCAACATGTTTTTGGAGTGTGGGAGGAAGCCGGAGAACCCGGAGAGAACCCACGCTGCACGGGGAGAACATGGAGCTAACCAACTGCCTCACCCTGCTGCCCCCACCTTAAAATGCACTTTAAAAAAAACCATCATAGAAGCTCAGCTATAGAAGAGAATCCACACACAACAGTAGAGGAGCAGATTCCAGAACAGAATGTTAATTAAAAACGCCACCTCTGTGTTTCATATGGACTTGCATGGACCGTTGTCAACCCTGCAGCCGCTGTAGTCTTTCGTGCTCTTTGCAGGACGGTTATGCAGAACTGACAGGCGATTACTGGTAATTACAACGCACGCTGACTGCAGACTTGAAAACAGGAGTCACTCAGATCCTGGCCTGGCGGCCCGCTCTGGCTCGTCGGGAGGCGGCTCATCGTTCGAGGGGCCGACTTGGCTCGCCGCTCGCTCAGCTGTGACTGCAGAGTGAAAAGCAAACGATTAGAGATTTGTGGCCGCCGTTGGATGGACGACGAGTTTCCCTGCAGAGCCGTAGACTGGTGGCTGTAAAGCCCAGATAAATCGATGGCCAAAGCAGTCCTCTTTAAGTGCAATCTAAAAGGCGCCGCTATCCAGATGTATCGGTCCATAAAGAGGCTTCTGATGGAGACGTGGAATCTCTGCAGAGGAGGCGACGAGCGTCCCCTCCTCCATCCTTTGTGCTCCTCTTCCTCCTCCTCCTCCTCCGTGGAGCTTCCTCACCGACCAGCGGCGTTTGGCAGCCGGCCTCGTGTGTTCGCTGCTCACCGGCTTTCTACTGTAAGTGTGCGTTTGTAGCCTCCGGCCTCGGCTGCAGCTCGGCTTTCATCACTCCGTGGCACTCCGTCTCTTTCCCATTCTCCCCACTCGCTCCAGCTTTTCCCTGCTATCTCTGTAATTAACCGTTTCTCTCCTTCTTATCGTCCTTTTCAATTATCGTCCTTGTTTTCAGCTCGCTATCTCTTCCTTTACCGGTAAATCCTGCCTCGCTTTCAACCTGGCCTCCTCCATCATTCGGCGGACCCCACCAGGCTCATGAAATCGTGTGTTTTCGTGAAGGTTTCTGTATTGATTCGCGCCGAACAACGAGCGTTTCTCATCTGCAGTATGTTGTCTGAGTTTAATGGGAAAGGTCGTAAAACCTGGCAAACAGGAAGCGACGTGAACGCTCACCTCTGGGAATGTTCACCTTGATTCATACATGTGAGGATCATATTCGCTGAGCCTTTATTTGTCCCACAGTGGGGAAATTTGCATCGTTACAGCAGCACGTCAGTGGAAAAAGGACCTGTGGCAAGATGGTTGGCTGCATCTGAACACGACCAGTGTCATCCGTTTGTGTGTGTATGTTGTGCGACCATGTGGCGGCATGTGGCATCAAGGTGGCATCTGACAAGCCGCCTCCTCAGTATGAAATTAAACCCATGTGATATGTGCGCTTCCATATGTCGGCGTAGGGGTGGACGATGTAATGAATAAATACATACAAAAATGTGAATAAATACAAAATAAAACCAAAGAAGGTCTTTGCGAACACCTTCTCGAAAAAATGAATTCACTCCTTTACTCTGTCCCGTTGGATTAGTTTTAATCTTGTGACGACATGAAATACAGAAAAATTCACATTTACGTGCTTTTGACGGCTACTTTCGTAATATCTCAACGAAAAGTCAACGCGGGATTTTGTTTTTCATACAAAGTAGGAGCCTCGTGTTGAAGTCAGTGCAGAAATATTCGGTAATTTCAAAACCAGATTGCTCGACAACACTTGGTCCCGCAGAGAGTCGACTGGTATCATCAGAGAGGTGACGTCCTGCTGCTTCTTTTGATATGTGGTGAAATGAAAATGCCTTTTTTTTGAGTTATTGAAATGAGAAGTCAGAGTGTTTGATGTGTCTTCATCATTTCAAAGCCGCGGCGTCGCTCTTTGTTGTGATGCACGTTTGTGCAGTGAGGAGTTCAAACAAGAGTATGGAAATGGTTTCAGAGCTGAACGTAGATTGTAGCTGCGATAAACGCACCAACACCGGTCTGGTTTCAGACGGCGAGAACTTACCTGGATGCAATAAATAGGTGTTATGCTCTACAGCTGAGGAGATGGGATGTATGCTTCAGTGAAACTTACATCCGTCTGGCCTCGTCTGGTTTTTCTAGGCTAATAAAACACCCGACCAGCACTGTACAGTTGAAATCTCTCAAGTTACAACGAATATCTGACAACATGTAACCGTCGAGTCCTTAAATGTTGGACGACCTGGACTTTTAAAAACCTAATTTCCAGAAAGACAGTCTTGTATCCATGGAGTTTATCTTTGTTGTTGGCTAGATAGCACATTTATATTCAACAAAAAAGCAAAATACCACCAGTTTTTCAGGTCACAGTGGGCTTCTGCCACCTGTTATAGGTAAAGGAGTGTAGTTTGAACTCATTTAAACTGCTTTTGAACCTTGTTTTGTCTGGAAACTAGATCAAAAGTTGATTGTCTCAAGTACAAATTATGATTTTTATGAACTATTTTTGGGGGCTGTAGTCATCCAGGTTTATATAAACGTTGGCCTCAGCTTTTAAATATAATCCTGGATCTTGCCACTAAGATTAACACCTGCAGCAAAATGGTTGAAACGCCGCCTTTGATTGCAATTACATCGAAATTAAACCCAATAAGCAGCCTGTATTTGTCACTGGCTAACAAATCACTTTAAATACTAAACACAACAAAAATAGATAATACAAGTTGTTCAAATTTGTAGAATGACAACACAACAGTTGGGGCGACCATTCTGAATCATACCTTCACTCTCCTGAGCTGGAATAACTACAAGCTTTCAGTTATTACTCGACGTGTTACAACAATAAACCACATCGGCAGTGACCAGAAGAATTCAGAGCAATATTTCTTTCAGCTTCCTTGACCGTCCAGAGATGGATGTGCTTTCACCAAAGACATATTGGGCAAAAGTTGTGAGAGAATAAAGTGCCGGAAGAAGGAGCGAAACAGAGAAATTCCACAGATCCCTCAAACCCATTGGCACAAAGTCGTCGTACTTTATGAAACTTTGAGAAACAAATGAACCCATGTATCATCACGGTTCTGCTCTCTGTTGAACTACTTCAAACTCACTTTTCCTTTTTTTGTTGCTCAATAAAGAACATTCGATAAAAAACATTAGAAAACAAGCATGTATAGTTTTCTTCCCTTTTGCTCCTGTTTAATTTCCTTTTTTCGGTGTATAACCGAGGTTGTCATTCGGTGGTTCATCAAATCCCGTTTCTCTCCATGACCTGGCCTCAGATGAAGTTCTCCTCTTTCCTTCCTCAGCTCTTCTCGTAGTATTTCCTTTCAGACACTTTCTCAGTTACTTGATGAATCTAGGGTTACGAGAATATTTTGTCGCAGCCCGAGTCAAGTTCCCGTCATTTTGGCTTTAGACACAGTTCACACAGTTTGAACCTTAAAGTGAATTTCAGTCGACACCTTTTGAAACAGTGATGACGTGGCTTATTGGAAGTTGCTTGATATGTTGTGTTGAAGTGTACGTCACGTCGAGCGCCCTTCCTCGGTTCAATTGCGTTTCCGCTCCATTAGGGGGGTTATTGTTGCTCACACTTTTAGCCGTAATGAGGAGCTATAATGCAGTCGCCTCTTCAGCATCAATACCCCTCGTAAGACGTGTGAACATGACGTCCTCACTGAGCCTTCTGTCTTTGGCAAAACTCTCAACCGCTGAAATATTAAAGGGCTCATGTTGTGTTCACTTTTCAGCAAATTAATGAAAGTCTCTCGGAATTTTTATGTTCATTTGATCCTGACTTGGTGCCACCTCTGGTTTTATCCCCTCAGTGCAGATGTAAATATCGCAGCAGCTGTATTTACCTTCTGTGTGTGGTTTGAGTTTGCCCGACAGTGTTGTGGTCATAAAATCGATTGTTATGCAGCGCTGCAGCTTGAAAATGGTTCTGAGGTGAAGGCTGGTTACCATGTAGTCTTAATGGACTGCATTCTAGCCACTATTTCATACTTGTTCTGCTGTCTGACAACTGAAAGAGAAAAATCTGTAAATGAGAATCGTGAATTTTGCTGTTAAAATGCAGTACATGTGAGCACAGAGAGCAGGAGAGAAGCTAACAGGTGTAAAGAACTGACATCGGCCGTGTTTAGGTTGCAGCTAAGCACAAGGGATGGCGTTGAAACACCACGAAAAACTTTTTGTTGGTTTCAAAACGACCTTAACGCTTACAGACTTCAGCAGAGAACCTGTAGGCATTAGCTAGTGGTTATGCTAGCTTTGTTTGCTGTACAGTGTGCTGCCACTGATGAGATTGCCATCAAACATACAAGATGCTGGCAGTGCATGAAGACTCTCATGTTCACTCTTGCAGCCAACAGCAGAACATTTGGTATGATTTACTCTTGACTGAGATGTTTTGGAGTTAGCAGAAGCAGCTCTAAAAAGTACATAAACCTGAGCTGAGGGCCAGAAATATGCTAATTTATAGGTTGACGACTACGGGTTACCTAGTTTAAAAGTTTTGCTGGTTTGTAAAGCTGGGCGGCCATCAAGCCTAATAAGCATGAGAGCGATTTCAGCTGTAAGCGTCTTCATATCGGACACAGAATTATGTGAAAATGAGAAGGGCTTATTTAGGAATTTGTCTGTTTTAAAATACAGAGAGCAGGAGAGAAGCTAACAGATGTTGGTTGTATTTAGGTTGCAGTTAGACACAACAGACGACGTGTACAGGCGTTTTACTTTCAATAGATCGTTGTCCTGTGGCCATAGCTAACGGCAGCGCTAGCCACTTTAGCTGCACAATGTGCTACCGCTAATGATTTTTGTATTATTGAGGTGACGTTGTCGTCAAAAGTAGAAATAATCCACTGGATGTTCAGGTCCTCAGACGCTGGGGGTGCATGAAGACTCTCGTGTTCACTCTTGGAGCCAACAGCAGAACATTTGGTGTGATTTAGTCTTTCCTGACACAAGTAAACAAGTCTGGCGTGAGCGGGCAGAAATGGGCTCATGTATAGATTGACAACTACTAATCTAGTTTATAATTCTTACTGGTTTGAAGGTGGGTGGCAGTGAGCATCTTCACATTTTCACTTTTCCTTTGACTTTATGAAACATGCAGAAGCCAATTAAAGTGAATCGTCACCATATTGGATCTTCAAATGATCATTCTCAGGAGGTACATGCCAGAACATGCAAGTAAAGTTTTGTTCATACTCTACAGTGTATGTGTCAGTTGTTTGTGCTGAGAACTGATGTCTGGTAGAAGTGCAGCGTTTAACTGTCCTTTACTGAAGTGGTGGACTCAAAGCATCTCCATGGCTTTAACTACTGGACAGCTGTAATGAGCCTCACCAATTAGAGCTCAGGTGATGGAGGGAGGCCGACATTGAAGCTGACGCAGGACAAACTCACTCTACGACTGTTTTCTGTCCCTCTGGGCTGCTGCTGCTGTCACAGTGCTACAGCTCTGTCTCCACGTCGGCCTCTCGTCCAGCCTCCAGCGCAACAGAAAGTCCAAATGGAACCGAGGATGTCAGTGCAGTGTGATTATGTTTGTCTGTACGTCATGAATTAACAGGATGAGCAGCTTTTACCTTCATTAACTGTGTGAAATGGACAATGAGAAAGAAGGAACTTGTATGAAAGAGCATCATAGATCTTCTTTTTATCCTTAAGAGCAAAACAGAAATCGTTTGTCTTTCAGAAACTTTTGTGACTTTTGTGAATTTGCTGAATTGGCCAAAGAGCGAGATGGAAGAGATGGAAGAGTTCTGGGCTTCTGTCTATAAATTATGGGCCTTATTAGTAAAAAGATCTTCAGCTCCATCAATCAATCAATCACACTTTATTTATGCAGCGTTTTTCATACAGATGAGATGTGACACAATAAAACAAGCAAAGGCATCATGTTATAAATGAAAGACCAAAAAACAAACAAACAAACAAACAAAAAACAACAGGGATTGAGGAAATGAGGCAACACCAGATGAAACAAAATAAAATAAACTATAAAATAAATAAATAAATTAAATAAATAAATAAAGTAAAATAAAATATAAAATAAAGTAAATTAAACAGAATTAAACACATTTTTAAAAAAAGATAAATAATTAAATGCATATAAATATCTATTATTAAAACATGCAGAGGTTGAGGGCAAAATAGAAGCAATTCATCAAAGCAGACGAAGAAGATTATTTAAAAAATTAAAATAAAAAAGTAATTTAAAAAAATTAAACAAATAAAGAACAATACATCAAATAGACCAAAAGTATGTAAATAGTTCAGTAAATACAGAAATAAAATAAATGAAGTTCATTGTAAGGAGAGTAATAAATGCGTAAACTCCATCAAGTCAATTCAAAGTCTGTCGTTTGATGAGTGTTTTGTGATTTGTTGCTGTTTAAATGGAATTAATTTAAAACGGTTTGTGACTCCTCAAACACCCACAAACCTCCATCAGCAATCAGAACCGTGGATCAGACCGACTGTTTTCTGCCCCGCTCTGGAGGCGGCTGCAATCAGAGCCGATCCAAACACAACACTCGGAGCTCTCTGACTCACAATTAAAAGTTTCCACTCACCCGTCACTCCGAGCGTTTCATTATGAGGCCGTTACGGCTTCGGTCGCAGCTTTTTAAACTTAGTGAGGATAAAAATCGGCTTGGTTTTGTGATTATTGAATTACATTTTCACTTATAACCTTGGCTTCCAGATACTGAATGATTAAAGTCCCCATTTTAGAAAATTTGTGCTGCATTTGAGTTTGCAATTACACTCTTGTTGTATGTTTTATTTAAATCCAGTTCACCTTTTTAAATTTACTGGCAGTGCTCTTTAGCCCCTCCATCAACCCCCTGTACCTCAGGCAGGTTTGGGGTGTTGTTTGTTTGTTTTTCAATCCCTGTGGGCTCATTTTTCACTCCACAACCCGGTTAGAAGTAGGCAGGAGCTAAACATGTCTTCTATATGATATGACAAAGTGATAAACCAACCGTAGAAACAGGAAAAAAGACTTTCTTTATGCAAAAACTTAAAAAACGTGAATCAACATGTAGAGCAGCAGGTGTCCGCTGGTGTTACCAACAACAACAACAACACAAACAGCTTCTGCATGCTGTGGTGCTTTTTTTTTTACTACATTAAAGTTGTTTTCGTCTCATATCTGCAGAGTTCCTGCAGTTCAGCTCAGTTCAACCTGAACATGTGTGAATTCTTCTCATGTGACTCTAACTGCTGAGTCACTAACAGGAGACTTCAGAATTAGTTTTATTTTTTTTATAGATTGTGGTTGTAAAATACTAAATTGTGCTAATTTTAAAATGAGATACGTAGAATAAAGTTGATTGATTTAGATTTCTTTGGTCAGGACGGCATGTTGGAGACTTTCTGAGGGTAAAAACGTGACTATTCTTTCTGTTTTGAAAGTTTCTGACTGATGAATTATGTAATTTTGCCAAATTTTTTAAAGAACTGAATGCCTTTTCAACCCATCGGTGGGTTTTGGGGTGCAGCAGGTTGAAGCGTTGGATTGTTAAACCAGAATCGTTTCTAGTGAAGAGCAGCAGAAGTTTGGTTGATTTGTAGAGAAAACCGCTGACAGAAAACCTGATCTCTTGTGTTTTTTTTAACATACATTTTTACGATCATGTTTAGATATTAATAAGTATTTCAACACCAAACTAACTTTTAGGTTAAAAGCGTTGAAATGTGTAGTTTTCTGTGAAGCCTTCTCTACAGATCATGTGATTTATTTGCCAACATAAACATTTAGCGTGCGATGCTTTACGGCGGTGCTTCACGTTGTCAGCGCTTTGTGGCGGTGCCGGTCGGGCTCGTCGTGCCAGAGTTAAAACAATCAATATTCTACAGAACAGGGATGGGAGCCATCAGCTAAGTGCTGGACTGGTGTGTTCGTGGACGGAGCTCCTGGCTTCTGGCTGGAGTGCAGATGATGAACTGAGCGTCTATAGGTGGACGCTGCCGCTCTGCACAGGTTGTTGACGTTTAGCCGGCGAGTGTGTTTACTTGCATGTGTCAGCGTTACCGTCTCTGATCCGTGCACGAGCACCCACGTGCACGAGCACCCAGTTGCACGAGCATGGGACTCTCTGGAATACAGATGTGCGGCGTGTAATCCATCTCCGGAGCCGGAGATGAACGCAGCACACAGAACAGAAGAGCTCAGACGAGAGTGTCCCAGAGTGTGTTGGATCAGAACCACACACTGCACCTTTAAATGGAGCAGGTCGATGACTCAGCAGTTACCGTGCCCGGCGCTTTCTCACACAACACATTTCCTTTTTCTTTTTCTCTTTCTTTTCCTTTTTTAAAATGAACAACAAAGCAGTGATGCTGAAAGATCTCCTCTGGTGAGAATGATGAAGGAACTATGAGGACGGTGCAGCAGGATCCACGCTGCAGGAAACGTGGGATCATTCATATGTTAAGGATGAATTATCATAAATACATCAATAAATTCATCTGTTCATTGGTTTAATGTGAACATTCTGTCTGTTGGTTAAACCGATGTCACATCAGGGAAACTGATTTGGAGTAAATTTAGATTAATTGTGAGTAATTTTGCACAAACTCTGCATTATGTTGGACAGGCTTTGAGTCATTTTTGACAATTTTTAGTCACTTTGGACAAAAACGTATTTTTTTCGCTAAGATTTTTGTCATTTTAGGAGAATTATGGTCATTTTTGACACATTTTTAGTCATTCTATACATTTTTTTATTTAGAATTTTGGGAAAAAATTATTGTGCACAGATTTTGATCAAGTCTTTACATATTTTGCATTATTTTGGACATACTTTGAGTCATTTCGGACTCGTTTTAGTCATTTTGGACGACAACATATGATTTGTTTTTACAAGATTTGTAGCATTCTGGGAAAATTTTTGTCATTTTGGACTGATTTCGAGTGAATCTTTACAGATTTTGCATTATGTTGGACAAACTTTGAGTCCTTTTAGACAATTTTCTAATATGTGTGAGTTTTGATAAGATTTGTGTCACTTTGGGAAAGAATCACTCATTTTGGGCAAATTTTGAGCAAGTCTATAAATTTAGCATTATGTTTTTTCATCTTTTTTAGACAAATTTTTACGAATTTGGACATGTTTTAGTCATTTTGGATTAATGGTGAGGTTCTTATGAGTCTGATTGTGTATTTTGTAGTGCTTTGTCATATTTATTCTATATGTTTTTAACTTCTTATATTTGTGTTTTTGTTTATTTTAGTTCTCTTCTGCTTCCCTGCTTATTTTAAAGTCTTTTTAAAAAAAAGTTAAATTGGGTTATAATTGCATTTTTTAGAAGTTCTTGGCTTATCCAAAAGTCTTAAACCACATCGTCTAACACATTGCCTTGGTGCCCACCCCACTACAGGATGCTTGAACAGCTCCAGCTGAAGGTTTTATGTGTTGACTGGTTGGAGGTTCAAGTCCCAGCCACACTGAGACGGCTGTGCCCTTGAGCAGAGCCCTCAGCTCTGTCTGGGATGCTGCACTCTGACCTCCAGACATGTTAAGAAATGTGAAATAACAATTACGTCAGCTGGATCGATAAAGAATTAGCTAAAAGTGGCTTCATGGAGCTGCTCATTGTCTTCTGGAGAAACAGCCGCTGCTGATTGAGGAATTGGCAGAATTGACGGGAGTCGTTTGCGCTGGCTTAACCATATTGTGAGCCCCCCACCGTTCTGAGCGCTTAGCTGGAGAGCCCATTTAAAAACAGCCTATCTCGACTCTTTTACTGCCTCAATTTCATGGAGAATTTATTGCCACCCTCCGCTTAAGTGCCATGAATGTATTTACTGCGAGAAGCAATTCAGATGTCACAGTCTCGCCACCCTCGTGCATCTTCTGTAAGGCCCTCCGCTAAGCCCGGATGGGAAAACCTCCACGGGGGCCGAGCTGGAAGGAGATGAGAGAGATGAGGGCAGGCGGACGGCTGCTCTAAATCAGTCAAACTGACTCTGGAGGTCACCGGGCAGCACATAACTCCAGCTCAGCTCCCCAAACCTCCAGAAGCTTGTCATTGTGTCCTGCTTCTGTGGGGAGCTAAGCTGGCTTTTTTTTTTTTTACTTTTTTTTTTTCTCTCCTTCAAATAATTGCAGAAGTGGCGGCCTTGGTTGCAGCTGCTGGCTAGAAAAAGGGATTTATGAATATTTCTGTGCCCCGTGGTTATCCGCGTCCGCACGTCGTAATTGTGTTTGCGTGAAACATGAAGGATAACGGCGCCGGAATCGCCGCTGTCGGTCCTCTGGGGAGGAGGCGGCCGAGGGCAGGTTGTGTTCTGGAGCAGCCTGTGAAGGTCGCAGCTTCCAGTACGCTGGTTTTGACATGAACTCAGAGGCCAAGTCGGAAAAGTCGATTTATATGGTTGTATATAGAGTAGGAATTATGGATAAACCGACTGTTGGTTGGTTGTCGTGGCCGATGTTTAACATTTGTCTGATTATCTGTATTTTTATTAATAAATTAGATGCTGTACTTTGGTTCTGATGCAGCCTCCTCTCTCCGTCTTTGGTCTCAGAAATGTTTTTCAAAGAGAAATTGTCAAAAAAAAAAGCTGAACAAGAAACACAAACCAGGAAGTTAGCTCCTCTCACAGTGGCTAATGCTACGCTAACGGCTAAATTAACCTGAAACAGAGTCTGTTTCCGTTTTGAAAAATAATCCTGAGTCGCTTTGGAGAAGTTTAGAGTCATTTTAGAGAATTTTTGGCAATTTCGTCTGATATGAAGTCACTTTGGAAACATTTTTGTCGGTCGATTCCACACAAACAGAGCAGAGCGTCCTGATTTAATCACTCCAGTTCCTATTTTACTTTGGAAACGTCTGGAGTCACTTTTTGTCAAGTTTTAAGTCATTTTGGACCATTCTTGAGCCGTTTTGAAAAAAAAAAATCTTGAGTCGCTTTGGAGAAATTTAGAATCATTTTAGAGAATTTTAAGTCATTTTAGAGAATGTCTTTAACTGTTTTGAAGATTTTTTTGAACCACTTTGGGAAAGTGTTTAATCATTTTGGAGACTTTTGAATGACTTTGGAAACAATTTGAGTCATTTTTGTCAGATTTGAAGCCATTTTGGACAAATTGTTCAACCGTTTTGAAAAAAATCTAAAGTCGCTTTAAAGAAGTTTTCAGTCATTTTAGAAAATTTTAACTCATTTGGTGTAATTTGAAGGTATGCTGGAGACATTTTTGTCAGTCGATCCCACATAGACAGAGCAAAAAGTCCAAATTGAACTTGTCCTGTTTGTGTTTTACAGAATTCAGAGAATTCTGAGTCACTTTGGAAACATTTGGAGCCACTTTTTGAAGTTTTAAGTCATTTTGGACCATTCTTTTGAAAAAAATCTGAGTCACTTTGGGGAAGTTTTGAATAATTTTAGGGAATTTTAAGTCATGCTGGAAACATAAACCAAATAAAGTATGCAAGAACGTCCTTTGCACTAGTTCAGAATTTCGATTGTAGATTCTTGAACATAATAAAAGCACACGTGTCAAAGTTCAGTCTGCACCTTTAACTCCTTTCAGACGTTTCTGAACCTCCGGAACACAAACAAGTCTTTTTCGAGGGCAGGTCGAATAAATTAATCAAACGAGAAACGCCGCTGCTTTGCCCCCCAAAAAAACAAAAACCAGCCCCGGCACCATATTGGAGACTTCACTTTCCACTCTGGAGCTCATCAGTTGATGGCGGGCGGGCGGGAGGAGGGAGGAGAGGTTTTTAATCTCCCTCAGACTCTGACCTTAATAACACCGGGCCACTCCTGGGCCGCCAGCGCCTTCCACAGCGAGCTCCAGTGTATAATGTTGCCTGATTAATAAGTTTACGGTGGAAACGTGGAGGATATAAGCCGCAGAAGTAGCAGCAATAATAAACATCGACAGTTTCCCCCAATCCTCCCGGGTACTGAGTAAGACCAGGCCCGGTTTATTGAGTCCTCAGACGCTGGTACCGGATGTGATTGTCGGGTCCAATTGAAACAGCTGTAGGATCACCTCCAGACGTTGTAAATGCCCTGACCCTGGAATAAAAATGAACATAAGTCATGAAAACAGCCATGAGATTGTGTCTGTCTCTGAGGCTAGCTTCGGCTAACGCGTTCTTCATCCTGCACATTCAAAAGATGTTCGTGAATTTAAGGAAACATGTTCATAGGAAGGGAAGTCATGAGTCATACAGAGAGCAGACAGTCAGAAGAATACATATTCTCGCTTGTTTTTCTCTTGTGGTGGTCAAAAAATAAAAAAGTACCATCCAGTATTCAGAATAAACCATCATGTAGCATTTAGCTGAAGCATCTTTAGCCTGCTCTAAAATATTCCACATGTTTTCTTTCTTATTTTAACCCATTTCAAACCCTTCATTTCTAAAACTTTTCCTCCTTGCATCATCTCACGGTTTCAATTTTTCGGCAAAACGTGGCGACAAAAACTTACATTTGACGTCGTGTCAGCAGGTATTTGACTGAATAACAGATATGTAAAGGTACTGAGAAGATGTGATCAGTAGAGAGGTACGTGTTATATATTTGTGAGGGATTATAATGTTCCAGCCTCACAAGCAGCTGCCACAGAAAAAAGCATGAATCATATATAAAAGAACAGACAGTGTTGGTCTGTTTTACTTATTATAAAGATACATATTCTCGCTTGTTTGTCTCTTCCAGTGGTCAAAAAATAAAAATAATACCCTCCGTTATTTAGAGCGTTCTGTTCTTTAACCTGTTTCACACACTTTCTTTCTTATTTTAATCTTTTCCCTTCATTTCTAAAACTTTTCCTCCTTGCGTTTCAACTTTTCTGTCTGCTGCAGAGAACAAGCGACACAAAAACCACATTTGACGGCGTTTCGACAAAGTTAACGCTGTTTATTTCTGAAGTAGTTTGTGCCTCGGGCGCTGCTCGGACAAAGAATCAGGACGGGTGCTGATGAGGCAGGACTCCCCTGAGTTAGACTCACGAAAACATTCATCTAAGTTTTCGTAAAGGCAAGACGCCATCATAAACTCAATTAAAGGACCCAGGCTGCCTGTTTGTTGACAGTATAGGAGCACATGCATCTGCAGATTGTTTAGGTTGGGCTTTGGAGTCAAAAACAGGTATTTTACTCGACAGAATAATGAAAAAGAAGCTAATGAAGAGATGCGAGTAGCGGAGAATCGTGTGTCGTGTGTTTGTGGAGGATCACGGTGAATGAAGCGAGCAGCTGCCACACCGGAGACGCAACAGAACAGCCTGTGTTTGTGTGTCGGGGTTCAACAGACTCTCTTCTTCCTGCATCACGAGCTGCCGTTGGTCTCCGGTGATCTCCCACATACAGTAAATCAGGGAAGGAACCCACTGACAGTCGAACCACCAGCTGAAGCTCGGCGGGGGGCGCGGTGGTGAAGCAGAGGGAAGTCGAGGGATATCGGATGGGAACCTTTGACTCGATGTGGCTGGAACAACTGCGGATACCTTTTTTGCTCGGGGCGAGTGATTCGTATTCGTTTCAGCTTGAAGACGGCGTTTGATATTCTGTCGTATGAAACCGGAGTCGGTGGCGGCTGCCGTGTTTTTCCTCGCCGGCTTGGAAGACGTTTAAAGCGAGAAAGCTTTCCTCAAGACGATTCTGTTGTGCTTTTTGAGTCGTGTAGGACATTTGTGAGGCGGTTCTTGACAAAGAAATAAACATGTTGTCCAGTAAAGGATTAAAAAAAAAAAGTCTGACCTGACCTCTAAACATTTGAGCCACAATCAAAGCTGTTGAGTGAAACCAGTCTTCAGAAATTCTTTTGCACAAGTTGAGCCGTGAATTGTTCCCTTATTTCTACCAAAAGTAACCCTGACACGTGAATGGTACCTCAAGGAAGGTAGATGATTTTAAAAGAGTCGTATAATATGATGTAAAACCAAACCGGTGGGATTAATCACAGCTGGGTCATAATGTCTTTGGCACTCGGGGGTTTTCGTTCTGCCTCAGAATGGGCCTCTTGGGGGCGACTAAGCTTGACAGTAAAGATGATTAGTGTGCGTAAAGAGAGTTTGTGTTGCGTTCTGTGATAGAAATCTCATTTTTCTGACCAGTTAAGTAACAGAAGTGTGAATTATTCTGGAGTAAATCAAAAGCAAATGAACAAAACTGGTTAAAAAATTAAATTCTTCTCATTCCTGTCAACATTTTTTGTGACGATGTTCGGCTCGATTTGATAGAAATACAGACTGATGCAGCTTTAATGTTCCTGTTTGGTTCTGTGCCTCTTCCTGTCGACGTGGTTCTGCTCTAATTACAGAATAAACCAGCCACTTGGGCCGATGCAAACCAGCTTTTCCCCCCCAATCCTTTTCCACGTGGCTCCCAAGATGCTGCGATGGCAAAGCGGTAGCTGTCGGAATCAATCACAGAATTTTGCGGCTTAATGCCCAATTAGTATTCCAAGGTCCTTTAAATAAGCAGTTTGTCAACATCGCGGAGCGCCTCGCGGTGTAGCGCTTGTCCTTGGCATATGGGCCAATCAAAATTTGATGAAGCGTCCAATCAACACGTATCAGGGGGGGAGTCAGCCAACGCAAGCAGTGTCCATGTCACGGTGTGTATTAATTTGATTTATAATCCTCGGTGCGTGCATGCGGTGCGTCATGGAAAGCCGCGAGGCCAAGAACACAATGAAACTCCTGGCCCTTGTCTTTATTAGCTTGGCTGCCTGCCTGCTCCAAGGAGAGAGAAAGTTGGAAGAGGCTCTGGATGCCCATCCCCGAACGGTGGCATGAAGCAGGCAGTTACTCAGGCAGGGAAATGGCATGAGGAGAGGAACGAGGAGGCCGACCAGCACATAGACCGACACCGGGTTACTTCCTGGTGGGTTATAGTGTCGACTGTCGCAGGTTTTCTTTCATCCTGAGCTGTTGGAGATTGAACAACAGTTCAAAAAAAGCTGCACAAGACCAGATAAAGGGTTTGAAAGTTTGTGTATGGTTCATTCCAAATCGAAAAAAGGTTGGACACTTTTTTTTCCCCCACGAATGCCGATACAAAAAGACCCTCTGCTGCAAAACCTGCAATAAACAAGTGCTCGTACATTCAGTTCATGTGGCAGCAGTTTGATTAAAGCTAATATTGTTTTGTGCACAAATGCATATTATGTCAAATTAGTTTAGCCTGTTTTCATTAGGGGTTGTAATTAATTCCAGTGTAACTCGTCGACCTAATGGTGCGGTTGACGGAGTTCATAAATGGTGCGGGTGTCAGTTCATAAAAAATGTAGAAGTGTTGTGCAAAGCCTTTTTGTGAGTCTATTAATTTATTACTAAATTTAAGCCTTAAACCCCAAAACCCACCAGTTGCTTTGAAAGCCAGAAAAATAATCAAATCCAAAATTAACATCATGAAATTTATTTAAAATCACTTCATTCTAGATGTCTCAGCTGAAAAAAAATGCCAAAAATTAATTGTTTGTGCCAGATTTGTGTAAAAACACACAAAACAAAGAAATTATACGCTTCTAGGCCCAGCTGAAAAGTCACAAGGGAGCATTCGGCTGAACTGCAGGCAGAGATTACGCAGATCAGAGAGGAGACGAATTAAAGAGATTGAAAGCAAAATAAAACTTACTGGGCAATGAAATAAATGCAGCATAGCTCAGAACCAGAGAACAGAGGAACCAGTTGTTGGAGATACATCCAGCATAGTGGAACATCTTTCTACATGATGGTGGAACATCTTTCTACAGCTGATGGTGGAACATCTTTCTACATCTGATGGTGGAACATCTTTCTGGAGTTGATGTGCAGATGGAAAAACATGTCGTTTCTGAAAGTTCTAAAAATGTAGGTAGTCAAATGTCTACAGTATGTAGAGTCACTATTTTTCCCAGTTTTGGGAGCATTTAGTTTATTTTTTCTCTAACTCTAACCACAGTTACAAGAATGTCACAGTTATACGACAGTAATGTTGTATACTAAATTAAAAAGGAGACATCCTCATATACACTGAGAAAATGTAGTATTTTAAGTAGTTTTTCTGTTATTTTTGCCACTTTTGGGAAGTACTGTTTACAAATGGTCACTCGTTGCTTTCGTACTGTTTTCAAAAAGCGAAAGTGCAGAAATCACCCAGAAAAAAAGCCAAAGTGATCTCAGTATGAACGACTGTGCTGGTCCGATGTCATCGCCGACGACAACTCGGTCGCTTTGTCAACATCAAGATCATCAGTGAAATGATATGATAAGGTTGAGCCACGCAGAGACAGACGAGAGGCCGGCAGATGGGCAGATAGGAATCGCTGCCAGGTCGAGAGCCGAGTCGACATGCATCCACACGACCACACGATGACTGACGCGACCACATAGACGCGAAATGTGCTTTCCTCAGGTTGTCGGTGCCACTCGAGCGAGGGGCTGTGGAGGCAGGAAAAAACAAAAAGGGGGGGTTTTTGAAATTGAAAGCGAGCGGCGGCGCTTCAGTAAAAGCCGGCTCTATTCTCTATTCCTTCCCCGTCATCTTCTCTGTTTGCCCCGGAGCGCCTCTTCTCAGCATCAGCCTCCGTGTCAGGGCTCATCTCACAATCTCCTGCTCTTTTTTATCCTCCTTCCTCCCGGAGCTCGGCTCTCGCAGCCGCCTTTCAAAGGTCACGCGGAGAATACAGTCTTATTTTGTTTCTATCTGCTAGACAAACGTCTACATGTAGAAGGAGGGTCGGCAACGTAAAGACGGCAGCAGATGTTGGTACGATGGTGAACCGGCTCGCTGCATGTTTTTATCAAACAGTAACATGCTGTTGTGTACACGCGTGTGTGTGTCATCATGTGAACAAAACATCCTTCAAAGTAGTTTGTTTTTTCTAGGAACTTGCAAAGCATTTTCTTAACTCTTCACCATGATGGACCCTTTAGAGGCAAAATATGAAGGCCTTGATGTTAAACTAGACTAAATTAGAGAACTAGAGAATGTTCTATGACTTTCTTCAGAGTCAGAAGTTTCCATCCATCTCCTCAGTATCTGCTAGCGTTGCCTTTAAACTCTATGACTTGGGTCAAACGTTCTGGGTTTCCTTCCACAAGCTTCTCACAACAGTCTGATGAGTTCTGGTCCATTCCTCCTGACAGAACTGGTGGAACTGAGTCAGGTTTGTTGGTCTCCTTGCTCCACTGATGTTCTCCAGGATGGAGATCAGGGCTTTGTGATGTCCACTCCACAACACTGACTCTGTTGTCCTGAAGCCTCTCTGTAGCTAATCTGGCGCTATGCTGAGGGTCATTGTCCATCTGAAGACCCATTAGTGTCCAAGCTGTAACTTCCTGCTGATGTCTGGAGATGTTGCTCCAATACCTCCACATCATGTTCTTTCCTCATGATGCCATCTATTGTGTGAAGGTCACCAGTCCCTCCACAGCATGATGCTGCCACCCCCGTGCTCCACAGCTGGGATGGTGTTCTCAGGATGTTTCCATGTTGTTGCCTCCAGTTAGCTCACATGTTGGCTGCATGGATGCATAGAAATCAGAGTCTTAAAAAGCTTGTGAAAAGAGCCGTGGATGAGAGGCCTGAATGTAGATGAAGATGTTAATATCAGTATTCGTTACAGATATGTGCAACGTGTAGAGACAGTGTTTAAAGAGGAGCAAATGTTGGTGTGATAGAAGTGTTTTTCCAGTTTGTCATTTCGTCGATCTTGCTTTTTCTTTTAATGTGCTAAGCATTTTCCCAACTCTTCACCCTGATTTACCCTTTAGAGGCGAGATATTAAGGCCTTGACCACATTAATATGGATGCTTTCACCCTCTGTCCACACAAACAAAAACTCAAAGTGACTGAAAAAAGAAAAAAAGAGAGTTTGTCCATTCTGCAGACTTTAGAAGTGCAGATGCAGAAGCTTTTGCACGCTGGTGAAGCCTCTTAGATGCCAAGTTAGGTTGTAAACTTACTATATATCCTCGTATATAACTGCCATTGTTGTTATTTCATGTCTACAAGCCAATAGGACGCATATAAATCTAAGTGTTAGGAAGCTTTTTTGGACAACTCTGTGGATGAGAGGCCCAAATGTGGATGAAATATGAATTACAACAGATAGTGTTTGAAGAGGAGCAAATGTCAGTGTGATAGAAAACCAGTTGGAATTGTGTTTTTCCAGCTGTAACATGTTGAAAAAAAACCCTGTCATTTAGTCGATTGTGCAGATTTGAAAAGCTTTTGCATCAATGCAAAGTTAAATTACCGTAACGGAAAGAAACCGGTTTATAGACATATATATATATATATATCCTCCATTGTTGTCTTATGTTTACAAGCCGACATGGATTCCTATAAATCAGAGTTTTAGGAAGTTTTTAAAAAAGAATCAGTGGATGAGAGGCCTGAATGCAGATTATCTGTGACCAACGTAGAACGTGTCCACCAAACAATTAACTGCTGAGCGACTAATTAATGCTGCTGCTCTGGTGTGGAGACTGATTTAAGATGGAAAAGAAATCAATGAGCTCAACGAAACATTTGTTTTTTTTAATATCCGATGAGCTCACCTGCAGCGCGTTGGGATTGTGTCTGAGTGTTTAATCTGGGACCACATGCTGTCATTTTTTATTCATGGTGATGATTTGAACACTGCATTTATTTGCACGTTTCTGTAACAACTCGACTAATTCAAGCAACAACAGCTGCAACCGAAACCGCATTAGCATCTGAAGTTAGTCGGTCTTGTGCATTTAAACACGTTTGTGGTGCCGTCTAGCAAAGGCAGCGGCATTTTTATCCTTTAGTTGAACAGTTATCTACAGCCTTTGTATATTTGCGCACCAAAACCACCATAAATCCAGTTAATCTGTTATTTCCTGAACCTAGTTACTAAATCTCACTGCTATGCTATTTTTTTAAAAAGTCACCATCTCCTGGATTTGCCGATATCCTCTTTTCACCACGTCTATTCATTTTTTAGTGCGTCCTGAAACCAGGAATACTGTAAAGCAGCAACAAAGCCATGTAGATATGGCACCACGTTAATAACTCGCTCTGAACGTACATTGTGCCGTAGTGAACCCATAAAATATTATAAAACCTCACAAATGGAAGTTCAGCAAAAGAGAAAAAACATTTGTGCCACCTGAAGTCCCAATGACGCCTCAGACAACATAGAAAATCTGGAAACGTGCAGTTATTTTCATTCATCTTGATAATTTGATCACTTCTGTTCTTCACTGAATTTATTTGCAGGTTTCTGTAACAACTCGACTAATTCCTGCAACAACAGCTGCAACCGAAACCACACATTTAAACAAAATGTGAATAATTCGTCCACTGACTGGCGTTTCTGGTGCCGTCCAGCAAAGGCAGCAACATTTTTATCATTTAGTTGAACAATTATCGACATTCTTTGTATATTTCTGCACCAAAACCACCATAAATCCAGATGATTTGTCATTTAAACACAAACTATACTTGGTTTACTGGTAGTGCACCACTCTGAAACACACACTGGGTGTTTTTAATGTAATTTTCCATCTTTTTCCGGCATTGATGCTTCAAAAAAAAAGCTCGAAAACGTTGGATCACATGCAGTTGTTTTCATTCATCTGGATGATTTAAACACTTCTGTTCTTCACTGAATTTATTTGCGGGTTTCTGTAACAACTCGACTAATTCCTGCAACAACAGCTGCAACCGAAACCACGTGTTTAAACAAAATGTGAATAATTCGTAGACTGACTGGCGTTTCCGTTTTGTCGTTGAATAGCTATCTATATTCCTCGTATGTTTGTTCACCAAATCCACCATTAATGCAGAGAATTTCTTATTTCTTTCACTTGGTTTTCTGGCCAAACCACTCTAGAATAAACACTGTGGCTCTTTTTAATGTAATTTTCCATCTTTTTCCGGCATTGATGCTTTAAAAAAAAGCTAGAAAATGTTGGATCACATTACTTTTATTCACTTCTGTTCTGCGCTGAATCCATTTGCGGGTTTCTGTAACAGCTCGACTAATTCCTGCAACAACAGCTGCAACCGAAACCACATCAGCAGCCGAATCCAGACCCGATCGTGGTTTTGCGGCGCTGTGAGCTGCAGCGTCTGCGGCTCCTGGTTGCGCCTCCCCTCCTCTGACGTGCCGTTTTGTTTCTGCAGATGATGAAGCATGCGTGGGACAGCTACCGGCAGTACGGCTGGGGTCACAACGAGCTGAAGCCCCTCGCCAAGAAGGGACACTCCACCAACATCTTCGGTAAGCCAGACAGAAAGCCCGCCGGCACTCCGCTCGCACATGGACGCACACACACTCCGTCCCGCTCACACTCACACTCTTAAACACACTCACTTCTTAACGTTTCTTCCTACTGGTGGACAAGGTTTGTGTGATGACGCCTCCGGCTGGACGCGTATCACTTTGGAGGGAGTGTTTGTGGACAGAAGCAGAGAACAGACGTCACTGGAAAACCAGAGATGAAATCAGAAGAACCGCTGATATCAGTGTTTAAATCTCAGCAAAAAAAGCCAAAAAGTTTTTAATGAAAATGTCTCTAATTTAATGCAAACAGCCCCATTTCTAGCTGGATGTGTTCAAGTTATCACTCAGTAGAACGTGAGCTTGTTCGTTCAGTGGAGTTTCTCATTATTTGTAGATTTTTGCAGCTTCTGTCTTTTCAGGAGACGTTTGAACGACTCCGACCAGGAACCAGTGACTTGACGTTGTGCTTAACTCCAGGATTTTTCACAATAAAACACTCATTTTACACATAAAAGTGTTTAATAGCAGCTTAAACTTTTAATATCTGAACTTTTCGGACACAAAAAGAGCTTTTAATTTGATGTAACTTACTTGTTAGTGAGCAGTTGCTTATTACAGAGGAACTGTTGTATTTATTTAAAGTTGCATCTCTTTTATTTTGACATTTGAGCGATTTTTCTGGCTCTACAGTTGGGTTTAGCTGCTAGTTTGCAGTTGCTTTTCAGAGCTTCTCTACTTAAAACAATCCCAGAAACGTGACAGTGAACCAAAATGGTGAAGCTGTGACATGAAGCGCACCATAAATTTCACAAAAACAGATAATTATCAGTTTGTTTGTGACTTTACAGGATTTTTATCACTGTTCTCACATTGTAATTTGATGAATAAACATCATAAAAATATAAATTGCAGCTGCTTTAAACAAAAATAATGACAATTTTAACCATCAGTTGCCTAATTTCTGTCAAATCGCTGCATCGTTGTGACATTTATTGTGGTTCACAGCAATGTGAGACTTTACCTCCGCAAAAAGGAATATTTACCCGACTCTGAATTCTGATCTGGCTGAAGCGCTACTGTGAACATGACATTAACGTATTTTAGGTGTAATCCTGAGAGAAAACTTCCTCGTCGATGAATCTGAAATTTAAATTTGTACCAGTCGACAAGCCTCAGAGTGAGAAATAGTTTAACAGTCATGTTTGAGAGCCATTTTGAAACGTTTATCACTTTGTTTTTTTAAATGCTGCTGAAGTTTGTGGCACTTTATCCTTCAAAATATGACAATAACTCACTAAGTAAGCGATTACAATCCCTCTCAGGTTCCCTCTGCTGCCAGTTTCCTCAATCTTATTTCGATTTTCCAGATCAATGTGCTGCTTTTATAAGATGTGATCCGTCTCTGTGGTTTCCCAGCTAGCGGCGGCTAGCGTCGTAGCTAGCATCTTTAGCGAAACAGTTAATCAGTCTTTAACAAAACTCGAGTGATGTGTCGACTGACTGACGTTTCTGCTGCTGTCTGGCAAAGGTGGCAACGGTTTTATCGTTTAGTTCAATAATTATCTGCATCCGTTACATATTTGTGCACCAAAACCACCGTTAGTCCAGATTATCTTACTTCCTGGACCTACGTA
>NW_007579186.1:155679-168012 GCF_000690725.1 Stegastes partitus
ACCCATTTACTGGACTTTTTTACCATCGTTTTCCATCTTTTTGTGACATCACACCTCTGAAAAGCCATACTGTTGCTCATGGGCTCGGCCTGCTCTGCTGTTAGACCGTCTTCTGTGGTCTCATAACTGTCACTGTGGATGGAATACGTGTCAAACTATTAATAAACACATATTCTGCTCTGCTAATGGCTAAAAAGCCGCCGTACGAGGTGTGTTTTTGACTTGTTCCGGCTCAACTTGTCGGCTAAGACCGCTGAACATTTGCGTTGCTAATGATGTTACTCCTGTTGCCGCTGGTTAATGTGAGTGTTTGCCAGTCGCCGGATGTGTGTGTGTGTGTGTGTGTGTGTCGGTGGCGTGAGGATGCATGCTCATGAGGCTTTTGTGTCAAATTGGAATGTTCCGTCTGGTAAATTGGCCAGAGGCGCCCGTCTTATTTTACGGCAGCCGCTGCTAAACGCTGGATGCATGCGAGTGTGTTGGTGCTCGTCTCCGTCCGCTCTTGTTTGTCTGCGTCGTGTCCCTGTTTTGTTTTGTTTTTGTGTGTTTTTCTGAGTGTGTTGCCCTCCCGCCTCCTCGTAATAGCTGAGTCTGGGTATCTGCGGGTTATTAGTCACAGGGTGGCCACTGAAAATACGAGCCGGACGCCGGGCGAGGAGTCGGCCGTCGCACTCCTCACTTCCATTATTGATGAGGCGTCGCCCGTCGTGCCTGGACGTATTGATCGAGTCGAACAGAAGGAGAAAAAAACAAAGGCAATATATCGGAGATGCGGCAGATTCCTGTTGCTTTAAGTATTACTGGTATTGACGGCTGGTGTGAGATGAGAGGATGAAAACAGTTGTGATTGTAAAGGCTGGTGTCGTTTTTTTTAAAGCTGAATTTAACAGCTGGAGGGAATGAGGGGAGGATTTTAGGGCTGTCGCTGTAAAAAAAAAAATCAGATTTCAGCCTCAAATACACCAAGATTGAAGCGAAACCGGAACACAAACACAGCAAACATTATCCGAGGCTCGCTGACGTCCCAGTTTGGAGTTTGATCGCTTATGTAGATTGCAAACTGTTTCTAAAAGGTCTCCCTGATTTTCATTTTTTTACATGTAATTTGACTAAATGGAGAATTAAAACGACCTCCTCAAGGCTGTGAGCTGCACAGAGCCGTCCTGCTCTGAGCTTCATCATCAACATCACTCGTTTTCATGATTAACATCCTCGTCGACGTTCTGCTGATTTCCGTCTTGTTTGTTTGCCTTCTCGTGCGTGTTTTTGACTCTAAAGTAGCACTTTAATAATAAATAATTAGATCAAGGTTATTGTGTAGTTAAAGCTTCACCTTCGCGGCAGGTCTGAGCTCTGCTGGTGGAAGAAAAAGTAATTATTGAGGAAAACATATGCCGTCTTTACCATTAGCAGCACTGATTGAGTGTAAATTAATCGTTATAATTAGTAATACTGAACTGCAAACCTGTGAACACCTGACGAACAGTTATCAGAACCAGACATCACTCTATTCTAGATGTCTCACTCAAAAGTTAACCGACTGATGTCACCTGATAGCGTGAAACAAGCAACAATTCAGGGATGATTGTGTTGAACTGCAGGCAGTGTTCAGAGAGCAGAGAGGAGGCAAAAATAAAAAAATTAATCATAGATTGAAAGTAAATTAAAACACACTCGATGGATAAAATAAATGCAGGTTTTCAGCAGTTGTTGGACGACACATTCAGCACGGTGAAACATCGTTTTAGGTTTGGTGTGCAGAGAAAAACATGTAGTTTGTTGAAGTTCTGTAAATATAGATAATAGAATATGTGCAGTAGATAGAGGCAGCATTTTTACAGCATCGCTAACACCTGTAGACGCTTTGAAAAGTGCTCTACATGTTGATTCCAGGTTTATTTTCTTCTATTTTTGTAAAAGACAGTCGCGACTCGATAATCCGACACTAAATGTAAAACCTTCTTTTATGTCGGATTGTCAAGACGGAGGTGGAGATACGAGGAGGGCTTGATGCTGGAAGGCTCATTAGTTGTTAATATTCAGTGTTTATAGTTGTTATAATAACTAGTGTGTTGTTAGAACACTGCTGGATTTCAGCCTAACTGACCGGTGCCATTGTGCAAAGGTGAATACGTTCAGACTAAAGTGACCCAAATCTGATTTTTTTGCCGCTATGCGACCTGTATCTGGTCTTTTCATGACTGTCTGAACAACACAGATCCAATTACTGATGAATATCTGAATATTCGTCCCGGTCAGGGGACACTTCCACCCCGGGGCAGCGCTCCGACAGGGTGGAAGTGTCCAGAACACACAGGCAGTACTTGGCTGCTGATGCTAGTTTAGTTAGCGCTCACACTTCTGAGCACGCTCGCTGCGTGTGACGTCGTCGTGTCCTCTTCTGCGCATGCGGGACACTTTTGGCTCGTATGAAGTTCACACAGCAGATCACATACAAGTCGCATTGAACTGGAAACGTGAAGGAAGTCACAAAGAAATCCTCATTGAGCATCAAGTCCTGCAGCATGAACGTAGCCAATCTGTGGGATTGTTCAGTCAGATAATACGCCGTCATCCTGATTGGTGACATTAAATGTCATGTTGGAGTCAGAATCCAAGGCTGTCGCTATGTTAAGGATGTTTTCATGGGTTCCTGTCGAATAGCAACGTTTAGGATCGTTAAGGGTCGGATTATCGAGTCACGACTGTAAATTGAAAGGATCAGAAGAACAAGGTTTTTATTGTTGTTATTTTTAAGGTGTGTGACTGACTTGCCGTGTGGTAACGTTGTGAGTATGAACGCTACGTTTGCGTGTAAAGATGTTTTCTACTTTGGTCCGTGAGCTCAGAAAAGTTAAACCGTTGTCGCTGCTCTTAGCTAATTACCTCGTCAGACTTCTGTAAACGGTTTTTCTTATTGCAAGTTGAGTCACACTTGTTGGACTCTATGTTTAAGAGCACGCTGCGCTTTTATCACAGTTTGAATTCTTCGCACATGTCGGCTCTACGTAGCATTAAAGCGTTTTTCTGCTGCCGTCTGTAGGTTTTCATCTAAAGGCGTCCGTGTGAAGTTATTAATATTCAATAATTCAGTCATTTTCTAAGCCGCCTGAGTCAAGCTGCCATTAAACTGTTGCACAGAAAGGTTTCATCGCTTCAGTTCAGACTCGATCGGCTGCTGTTTCATGTTTCGTCTTGATTTTAGCTCCAGAAAGCTTCGTCCTTTACAGCATTTTGTTTCTGACAGTGCAGCCTTCTGCCTTACATAAGCATCGCAGAAGCAGAAATTTGCATCTCTGTTAAGCATGCGAGCAGCGCAGTTGTTCAGAAAAAGACTGTGCGGAGCTCTTTGTGCTCGCTGCATGCCTTCCAGCTCGGCCCTAATCAGTCCACAGAGGAGCGCCGGGCCAGAATAGTAACAAGAGCACTGGGGCTCTGGTTGTGGCACCGGGCTCAGATAACCTTGAGTTCACTGCCCGGCCCCGGCTTGTCTTTTTTTTTTTCTTTCTTTCTTTTTCCTCGTTTCTGCCGACAATGAGTCGAGCCGATCTGGAGTTCAGATACAAACGCGGCCTTTGTCTCGAGGCTACGCGGTTCAAGCGGGGATAACTTATGGCCTCGCAGAGGAAGCGAAGCTCAAGCTGCTTTTTACTGAGACGCTCGGTTCAAGCCGGTGTCAGCCGAAGCCAACTGGCCGCCGAAAACACACACAGATCGAGATCCTGCAAAGACTGACGCCTGCTGCGAAGCACAAGCAGACAAACAAAAGTTTTGCTCTGACTTTGGCTGTAATTAGAAATGACTTGAGCTGTCGGATGATCTGATAAACAGAACCAAGACCAGTGAGAGTTTTATAAACCAGTTAGTGGGTCTTAAAATGATTTCTGAAGCAGCAGGTCGCTCGTTTGGAGACTTTAAATTTGACTGAAGAAAGGCAGATATTTGGAGCTGATATACATTAAATGTGATGTTTTAACAGCTTGTGACGGCAGAGAAGCTGCCACTCATAACTAGACTTCTTCATTTATAAGGGAGACCATCAGTTAATATGTAAAATACAACAGGAGGGATTAAATCAGGACGCTCTGCTGTTTGTTCATCTGAGATCCATCAGTTGTTCTTTGTTTTTGTCTTAATCTTTCACTGTTGTGTCACTTTCATTGCCCTCTGAGGCTCAGATCTTAACATTCATTATTGTTTTCCAAACACAAAACGTTTCCAAAGTCAGTCAGAATTCTCCAAAATGATTAAAAACTTCTCCAAAGTGACTCCGATTTTTTTTTTTAAATGGTTAAAGAATTGTGCGAAATGACTTAAAATGTGACATAAATGACTCAAAACATTATGAAAGTGATTCAGAATTCTTCTAAATGATTCAAAAACTTTCCAAAGTGGCTCCAAAAATTTTAAATGATTTTTAAAAAATTGTCCAGAATGATTTAATTGGACAAAAATGACTCAAACTGTTTCCAAAGTGACTCAAAATTCTGTACAATATAAATAAAAGAAGTTAAACTGTGACGCTCTCCTGTTTGTGTGGCTGTGATCGACCAGTTTGTCTCCTGCTGTTGTTCATTTTCTTCATCTTTCTCTCTTTTATTCCCCACTATGGTCCAGATGTTCATATTGAGTATTGTTTTCTAGACTCTGTTTCAAGTTAATCTGTGGCTGCTGCTAACTTAGCCGCTAGCTGTTAGCATTAGCCGCTGTGAGAGGAGCTAACTTCCTGGTTTCAGTTTTTACAGTCTCTGCTTTATAAACGAGACGACCGAACTGAAGCAGAGCGTTGAATTTATCAACGAAAATACAGATAATTGGAAAAAAATATCGGCCACAATGATCAGTCTTTTAATCGGTGTATTTCTGGTTTCAGTTTGTTCTCGTGCAGCTGAGTTGTAGGACGTTGATCAGACGGTGCAGCAGCGTGTTAGCAGCGTTACTGATGGACGATGAAATACTTTGCTGTGTTTCTGACGTGCAGCTCGGAGGTTTTTCGGTGACATCGGGTTAACATCTAGTTTCTCTCTCTGAGCTCTGATACCAGCGAAAATTAAACCAGTTTTGTCCCGATTGAGATAAAAAAAAAGTGTTAAAAAGGGGCATTAACTGTTCCTGGTATAAAAGAAGATGAACCTCAACCTGTAGCGGATCGTACCTGCTAGTTTTTTTTAAATGAAGCTTTACTGATTTACCATCGTGATCCGATTCTGCTCCTGTTGCCGCTGTTTAAACTAAAGAAAGACAATTAATCGGAACATCAGCCTCCATTGATCGAGGGTGAAGGCGCTCGACCCTTCGCCGGCGCTGTGCGGAGCAGAGGTCGGGCTTCACCGGCGGCTTTGTTTATCGAGGAGCCACTGTGATCATTAACCACCGTCCTCCGTGAAGAGCTCTCAGGGGGGAAGCAGCTCGCTTTGGAGTGTAAAATCTGTTAAAGGCAGGATTGTTTAAAAAGGTTGAAGCACAGAAATTGTGAATATTTTGACTCAGGTTGGAGAGAAACAACAACAATTCTGATAATTAACAGACTGTCAGCAGCTTATGGAGCAAAAATAAGGAATTATTCTGGCTGCTTGAAATTCAGGATTTCATAGTTTTATTTCAGGAATGTTTTTTGAACTTCTGATTGGAACTTCTAAGGCCGAACACTGTCGTTACACTAGTTCTGTGCTTCATTAAGGACTTTATTGATACCGTATCATATAAAATAATAAAAATAACAAGCATTTGCTTACAAATTATTGCACGAGATTCCCAGTTTTTTGCTCACATGCTGGTACAACATGTGCAGTAAGATGCAACGTGACCGTTCCTCAGGGCTGTGCAACGACAATAAGACGTAATATTTAAAAAAAACATTAGAAAAAAGTCACAGTGTCATAAATAATAAGGAGGCAGAGAACAAAGTGAGGAAATATTCTTTGTAATACAGGAGACAAACATAAAAAAAAGGATTGAAATGAGATGTGTTTGTGTCGTTTGGATAAAAGTGTGCGTTTGATTTCTTTCCTTCCTTCTGAACTGAGCAGCTAATGGCTTTAATAACTGACGAGCACCTGAGCACTGAGCTGCCGGTGACGTGGCTGCACAGCGCCGGGGTTAGCGTCCACATTTTTGTTATGAAACTGGCATTTGGCCGGTTGAAAATGGGTCAACGCGCCGTCCCAGTCCCCCTCCTTCACTGGGAAACTGGTGTCAATGCCAGCTGCTCCGTTCAGCGGAGACCAGCTCATTCTGCTGCTCGTTGTTTTACAGACGAATTTGTCGCACGGCGGTCGTCTTTTATGTTTTTATGTGGAGAGTTTTCACAGAGAGGTCATGAAATGTGTAGCTTTGGGAAGAGATAGATGGATAAAATATGAAAAAACCCCAAGGTATCCAGTAGCTCATATGAGTTATGATTAGAGAAGTAAGAAAAATATCAAACAAATCCTGCTGCTAGAGGAAATAAGTTGCTGGTATTTACAATTAGAACAGAGCATGAAGACGTCTGAGTACAGTATAGAAGCAGAAATATGAGCAGGAAGCTTTGCACAGTGTATAAACAGAAATAATAACCAACATATCGGCTGTGGAGGGACTCCTGGTTGACGTGTCGTCTCAGTTTGCTGCCTGTTTCAGTAATAGAGATGTAAAGAGTCGACAGAAAGTCTGCAGCTGTAACTCTGGAGGATTTCCAGACTTCAGGAGCAGCGTGACCCTCCGACACACTAAACTCTGCTTTCTACGGCCTCCTCATGTTCTCAGAGTGATGCGACGGGTGGAATCAGGCTCACAGCTGGAGGTGAAGCTGCTCTTTCAACATGTTTTAACCCTGAGATGGCACATCTGGGCTGTTGTTTTCCCTGCGTTGCTGCTTCTCCTGGATTCCCTTGGTGCCTGTGAGTGACCTTATTGGAGTGATTTGGGTGGGTTCGGTCTGCCAGCTGAAGTCTGCCCTACATACTCGCTGAAAGCTCCTCAGTCTGATGCTTCTCCACTAAACTCCAGCGTCTCGGCTGCATGGCCGCCGTCCCGCAGGCGGTTTGACACCGTAAGTGATCGCGCGGTCCGCCTGAAGGCATGTGCGCTGGTAGCGGGAGATGATGCGAAGCTGGGGGGGGAGTTTGGACTCCTGGCCTCGCTGTCAGCGCCGCACCGGAGGGAGCTCGCTCATTATTCATGGCACCCGCTTTTTCCATTATGAGATTACTTTGGTTGTTTGCCCGTAGAGGCGGTCTAACCTCAGTCCACTGTCTTCTCCTGCTGCTTCCCCTTTTTAGGATTTTATTTTTATGAGACATTTTTCGGGGGCAACAATTCACGACTACAAAACATTTTCATCTGCTCATCAGAGGAGGCGCTCGCCATCGATTCTGTTCGGCCCGGGTCCCGTACAGCCACAACGCCGGATCAAACACCACTTTGATTTCCAGCTTTCCTGATCAATTCGCTGTAATCTTCTGCTGAGCTTCTGGACGTCGGCGGCTGCTCGCGGTGGTGTCTCTGCGGGGTTTGCGTGGATGCCATAGTAACGCTGAACCCTCGGCTCGTGCTGCTGTTGCTCTGCTTCTGCCTGCATCTGGGTCATGTGTTGTTATTGGGATTGGCTCCCCCAAGGCCAAGCAGCAGCACCGCGGCGGCGCACTCATGGGTGACAACCGGCGACCGAGGCAGGCGTGGCAGAGCGCGGCAGCAACGTCGGGTTTATGTGCAGCTGAAGGCTGGAACAGACGAATGCGGGACGCGTTTACATCCACGAAGCCTCGCGGGATACGAGCTGGAGGCAGGAGATGCTGGTCATCACAGAAGTCGTTTGCATGTCGTACTGTTGTCTTTGTTAAACTGTTAATATTAACAACTAGAAATACTGTCAGAGAAAAAGTCCTGCTTTCATTTTATACTCAAGAAAGAAGAGTCACAGAGTTTTTATCAACTCATGTGATGTCAAGGTGCAGCTTTAAGTCCTGACATGATGCTGGGGTTTGAATAAAACAGTGCATTATTATTATTATTATTATTATTATTTTTCAATATTCTTCAAAAGGACCCGTAACCAACATTCTTTATGTTTCGCTCGATCGGACACGATGTCCACTTGTGCCGCTGCAGCTTTTGCGGCCTCCTTCTTGGTTCACACGGTTACTGTGTCTACAGAGACGCCAAGCTGCTGATCTTCTCATTTGCAAATCATCAGTGCAAAGGAATCTTTTTCAAGCTAAGCTGTGCCATTCGTCTCAGGCCACAAGTACATCAGCCTGTATTAGAATAAAGTGCTGGCCGTGCGGACGCTTCCTCCTCGCGGTTTGTCTTTTGTTTTACGAGCGCTGCTCGCTGTCGGCCGGAAGCTTTTATCCAAAGAACTTTACGGCTCCATCAATGTGTACATTTTTTATCACGCTTGATTCCTGTAAGCCTCTAAAAGTACTGTGCTCCAACGGTGGCTGATTGAAAATCGAATGTAAAAGAAAACAGGAAGACGTTTAATCAAAACTATTGACAGAATCCACTGTGACCTGAAACATGGAAGTCGTTGTTATTGGTTGACGCTCAATCCGGCTTGCTTGGTGTTTAATTTTCCCTCCGTCTCACAGAGGTTTGTGCTATTTGATGGAAGATAAAAATGAGTTCATTCTCAAAGAAGAAGTCGTTGTTTTCACACATGTATGACACAGGAGCAGCATCAGTTCTGTTTAACAGCAGCTCTAAATGGGATTAAAGGCTTTTGAGCCATTTTATGTGACAGATAATAAGAGTCAAACTCATTAAATTTAAAAAAAAAACAACAGGACAGACGTCTGCTCTGGTACGTTTATTGTTATAATTATTTAGTGTTTCTGTATATGCTAGAACATGCGATACTTCTTCAGGATCGGTTTCTGGAGCTTCATGTAGGACATTTTAGACAGGAACGGTCTATTGTCATGAAATAAACTCTAGCTGTGAGTTTTTAACGGTTTAACCAGTGACCAGATGGACTTTAAAGCAGCTTTACAGTGTTTTTGGCTGAACAAGAACAGCACCTCCACAAGTACACAAAACGGGCCGAACAATTTGGCTTTATTAAATCCCCAAACTACTCGTGTAAACCGGCCGAACAGCAGCGGTTCAGCCGTCGGTTCAGCACGTATCGATCCGTCAGACCTAATCATCCGGGCGCCGTGCCAAGAAGACGAGCGTATTTACTCTGTCCTGCTTCAGAAGGTCACTGATTATGAGTTGGGATGCTGCACCTGCAGCCTGCGCAGGTGGATCACCTTGGGCAGCCGTGCTTTAGTGTGTTTCCCACTTTTCGCCTCATAGCAAACAGTCCTCAGAGGTTGGTCCCGGCTGGCTGCTTTGACCGAATCACTGAACCTGAACCTCAGAATAATCCCAGACAGGCAGCCTGGAGCCTGGAACTGGGGCTCCAGCAGCTTTTTATATCACCAGCTGACTTATTTTCTTGATTATTTTTTTTTTTTTGCAAAAGGAAGCAGCAGATTTTCATCTGCAGTCACTAAAGTCTGCTATGTGATGTTTTGAGGTTAAAGTGGAGATGTTTGCTTGATCGAGCAAGAGAGAACTTTCAGGGTTTTTTTTTTTTTTGCTTTTGTCAAGTTTTTAAGCTCATTTTTCACCACGATATCGATTCCTCACCTCTATAGAAACAGAGAAGTTGGGTTTCCTGCTATATTTAGTTTTGCAAAAGTCGAAAACCACCTTAACGTTCCATAGATGTTTTACGACCAACAGTTTTATTGTTTCTAGACTTGTCTCCGATCGACTCCAGGCTGCAGTTCAGCTGAAAATCTCCACAATTTTTGTGACGTGACTGATTTTCTCAGCTGAGTCAGCGATGGCTTGTCGGCTGTGTCGAGGAGTTCAGAATTTTTTGTTTTTTTTTAGTGTAAGCTCGGTACAAACGGTGCTTTTTAGGTAGATTTTTGAGTGAGACTGGTGGAAAAAGTGATTTTGATGATATATCCTGATGTCAGGCTTTGATTTGGAGCGCGTCACAGATGAGTCGTTTAAGGATCAATGCTGATTATCTGTCATCAAGAAAGATCAATAACCAATATTTTGAACCGACATACAATATATGCTGTACTTTACCGGCATTTCATAGCAGGGAAGCGTTGATTCATGACTTTTTCATTAAAAGGCAGCTCCTAGCGGTAGGAGAACATGATGCTAGGATGTTCTAATCTGTTCACTGATCAATCGATCGATTGAGATTGAACAGTTTGATCACCTCTGTAATCTTTCTCTGTTCTGTCACCACTAAGGTCCACATCTTAATATTAATTATTGCTTTCCAGACTCTGTTTCAGGTTAACCTGTGGCTGACTGCTAACTTAGCCGCTAGCCGTTAGCATAGCATTAGCTACTATGAGAGGAGCTAACTTCCTAGTTTGTGATTCTCGTTCAGTTTTTACAATTTCTGCTTGAGAGACATTTCTGAGACCAAAGACGGAGAGAGGAGGCTGCATCAGAGCTGAAACAGAGCTTTTAATTTATCAATAAGCAGCCAATTAAAATGCAGATGCTCGGACAGATGTTAGATATTGGCCACGACAATCAGCCAGGCCAATAAACAGCCGGTCTCTCTCTAACTTAGCTGCTAGCCGTTAGCGTAGCATTATGAAAGGAGCTAATTTCCTGTTTTGTGTCTACGTCTTGTGTTTGTCGTTCAGCGTTTGTAAGTTGTGTCTCTGCTACAGAAGCATTGCTAAAACCAGAGAACGTCTACAGATATGGAGAGGCAGCCGTTTAATTTAGTAGTGCGTTTAATTTATCGATGAGCGGTTGATGAGAATAACGATGCAGATAGTCGGTCTATAGTCGTCTGTCCCTATCAAGAAACATCTAAAAGCAGAAACTTGTTTCCGTTTTTATACTTTCCTGCTTTGATAAATGTTGTTAACCGTTTTAAGAATAGATGCCTTTTCAAACCCACGTTCTGGTTTTGGGTTTTGGGGTTTGTTAACTCCACCCCACCACGACGTTTCTTTCATACTTACAGGCTCGTAGCTGCAGCTCCCTCATCAGCCTCCTGATTACAGTCTCCCATCGCACTAATGTCTGTTTCTACAACTGATGGTTGAATTTGCGTTTCGCTGATTACTACTTAACAACCGCTGCGATTTTCCTCGTCGGATGAGAATGCTGCTAAACTGCAAACAGCGACGTCGTTGAAAGGACCACACGCCGACCGCGTGGACTCGGATCGGGTCTCGATGAGCGTGGCGATGGGGGAGGAAGGAGTCGGGTGAGGGCGCTGACTGATGACGGCTTCGTAATGGTCGCCGGAGGAGCCGAGGCTGCCTCCTGTATGAGAGGAACACAGCTGACCCTTCGCTGAGCCTCATCCCTCTCACTTACTGCTGCTGGGCTTGTCCAGCTTTCCCATCCAGCATGTCGAGACAGCACATGGTGGCAGGTTTGCTGGATTAAACGCTGCAACAAGTGGATCCTTGATTTCAGAAGCTTGTTTCTTTTAACCAGCATCACTTTATTTACAACATGTGATTAATGTTTGTGTGCTCTGGAACATGGATCCATCTTCTCTGGCGTTTTCTAAAGGCTCTCCCTTCACTTTTTAAATGTTTTTTTTCTATATTTTGGATGTTTTTTTTCCTTAAATAATGACATATGCCATGCAGATTACAAAGCCCAACACAATTCAGTTCCTTTTTATTTATATTGCACCAATTCACAACATATTTTTAATCTCATAGCATCTTACATGAGAAAAACAAAACAAAAAAAAGAAGCCAACAATCCGAAGTCGGGCTCCTCTAAGGTTCATGTTTATCTTTGTTATTTGGGATTTTTAGCAACATAAATAAAACTGGTGCGAAAAGAAGGTCCTTAATTTGTTGGTAGTCGATAGATTTATTGCATCCCTTTGGGGAAATCCAAGTATCCAGCCTGTCTCGCTCACCAAATGTACGTTTTAGCAAAACAACAACCTGCAGAATACGGTGCAAATCATGCTGGTATTTTATTATTAACACAACTGTGTAATGTAGGGCTGCACGATATTAGAAAACAAATATTATTTTTTTGTTTTTCTGTTTTCTTTTTAAACTTTATTTGACTTACTTGACATCCAAGCTCCACGAGTGCACAGCCAAATGCCAAAAATAAAGATGCAAAAGCAGCAGAGCAGCAAAATGATTGTGATATTACTCATGATTGTGATTTGTGCTTCTAAATCTGAATAAATAGCATAAATAGATATATCTCTTTTTAGAAGACTGAGCTGTTACAGGATTTCTAAGTAAAGAGAATTAAAGTAAATTTTCCCCTCAACAAGTCTTCAGATTTCCTTCAGAACTCCTCGATGCTCCCCCTCCTCTCTCCTCTCTC
>NW_007579186.1:168426-169479 GCF_000690725.1 Stegastes partitus
TCTCCTCTCGGATTAGACTTGCAGCAGGGCCGCCGGTGCCAAATTGGTCAGCAGGAAACGGGAGGATTTGCCTGCTGTTGAGTCCTGCAGGAATGTGCATGAGGCTTCAAACAGAGCAGAAAAAGGGGAAGGGTTTCATTACACAACATTACTTTGCAAGTCCCTTCAGCGCCCACGGGCTTTAGTTTAGTTTTTTTTTTTTTTATTGTCTACTGTGTGTGTGTGACGAGATGATGATCAAGGCCGGAGTCTAGGAAGTCGCGGCACTGAGAAATTAGAGGAGACACTTTGGAACCGGTTCCCACTATGAAGCTCAAATAACTCTGACGCTGTTAGGGGTTCTGTAATATTGATATAACTGGCCGGCTTAAGTGATCCGTTAAAGCACAGCGCAGAGAAGACGTGTCCCTGTTCATTTCCCATGACTTTTTAAAAAAAGATGTTTTGCTGTCTTGATTTGCAGTTCTTATGAAGTGTATTAACCCTCGTTTATTACTTCATCACATTGAGTCATGGTCACTTTATTTTGGCTTTTTCCACAAGAATTTACCAAAAAAAATAAATGAATAAAAGAGACTCTTTCCAGTCAAAGTAAAAACTGATTTCTACAAAGTGATTTAAACGAATTGAAAATATAAAATTTCAAATAACGTTCCAGACAACTTTGTAAAAACATTGTTGAAAAGCACAAGTCAGAGATGGAAATGTCCAAATCACTGAACATCTGTTAGAGTCCAGTTAAATCCATCACTAAGAAATGGAAGGAATAAAAAACAAAAACTGAGTAAATGTGCAAGAAAGAGACCAGTGAGGGAGGCCACCAAGACTCCTATGACTCCTCTGACGGAGTTACAAGATTCAGCGACTGAGATGGGAGAGACTGTTCACATAACAACTGCTACCTGTTCTTAAGCAGTCAAAACATTTTAAAAAATAAATAGATAAAAGCTTATAAATAATCTCATCTAGAGTTTGAGGTTGTCAGAAGACATGTGGGAGACTCTGAAGTCAACTGGAAGAAGGTTCTTTGGCCTAATGAGACTAAAATCAAGG